>NC_143047.1:49930000-49937500 GCF_057628025.1 Oncorhynchus mykiss
CTCTCTCTCTCTCTCTCTCTCTCTCTCTCTCTCTCTCTCTCCCTCTCTCTCTCTCTTGCACTCCAACCACTCTCTCTCTCTCTCTCTCTCTCTCTGAGGAGTTAGATAGCTGAACGACCAAGGCGGTCCTCTACAGCAGCTGCTGTGAATTCTACCATGGATATGGACCCCCTGGTACTTCCTGTATATAGCCATGTTAATACCTGGTACTTCCTGTATATAGCCATGTTATTACATGATACTTCCTGTATATAGCCATGTTATGACCTGGTACTTCCTGTATATAGCCATGTTATTACCCGGTACTTCCTGTATATAGCCATGTTATGACCTGGTACTTCCTGTATATAGCCATGTTATTACCTGGTACTTCCTGTATATAGCCATGTTATGACCTGGTACTTCCTGTATATAACCATGTTATTACCTGGTACTTCCTGTATATAGCCATGTTATTACCTGGTACTTCCTGTTTATAGCCATGTTATTACCTGGTACTCCCTGTATATAGCCATGTTATTACCTGGTACTTCCTGTATATAGCCATGTAATTACCTGGTACTTCCTGTATATAGCCATGTTATGACCTGGTACTCCCTGTATATAGCCATGTTAATACCTGGTACTCCCTGTATATAGCCATGTTATTACCTGGTACTTCCTGTATATAGCCATGTTATGACCTGGTACTCCCTGTATATAACCATGTTATGACCTGGTACTCCCTGTATATAGCCATGTTATTACCTGGTACTTCCTGTATATAGCCATGTTAATACCTGGTACTCCCTGTATATAGCCATGTCATGACCTGGTACTCCCTGTATATAGCCATGTTATGACCTGGTACTCCCTGTATATAGCCATGTTATGACCTGGTACTTCCTGTATATAGCCATGTTATTACCTGGTACTTCCTGTATATAGCCATGTTAATACCTGGTACTTCCTGTGTATAGCCATGTTAATACCTGGTACTTCCTGTGTATAGCCATGTTATTACCTGGTACTTCCTGTATATAGCCATGTTAATACCTGGTACTCCTTGAATATAGCCATGTTATTACCTGGTACTCCCTGTATATAGCCATGTTAATACCTGGTACTTCCTGTATATAGCCATGTTAATACCTGGTACTTCCTGTATATAGCCATGTTAATACCTGGTACTTCCTGTGTATAGCCATGTTAATACCTGGTACTTCCTGTGTATAGCCATGTTATTACCTGGTACTTCCTGTATATAACCATGTTAATACCTGGTACTTCCTGAATATAGCCATGTTAATACCTGGTACTTCCTGTATATAGCCATGTTATTACCTGGTACTTCCTGCATATAGCCATGTTATTACCTGGTACTTCCTGTATATAGCCATGTTATTACCTGGTACTTCCTGTATGAAAGCCATGTTATTACCTGGTACTTCCTGTATATAGCCATGTTATTACCTGGTACTTCCTGTATATAGCCATGTTATTAACTGGTACTTCCTGTATATAGCCATGTTATTACCTGGTACTTCCTGTATATAGCCATGTTATTACCTGGTACTTCCTGTATATAGCCATGTTATGACCTGGTACTCCCTGTATATAGCCATGTTATGACCTGGTACTCCCTGTATATAGCCATGTTATTACCTGGTACTTCCTGTATATAGCCATGTTATTACCTGGTACTTCCTGTATATAGCCATGTTATGACCTGGTACTTCCTGTATATAGCCATGTTATTACCTGGTACTTCCTGTATATAGCCATGTTATGACCTGGTACTTCCTGTATATATAGCCATGTTATTACCTGGTACTTCCTGTATATAGCCATGTTATTACCTGGTACTTCCTGTATATAGCCATGTTATGACCTGGTACTCCCTGTATATAGCCATGTTATTACCTGGTACTTCCTGTATATAGCCATGTTATTACCTGGTACTCCCTGTATATAACCATGTTATGACCTGGTACTTCCTGTATATAGCCATGTTAATACCTGGTACTTCCTGTATATAGCCATGTTATTACCTGGTACTTCCTGTATATAGCCATGTTATTACATGATACTTCCTGTATATAGCCATGTTATGACCTGGTACTTCCTGTATATAGCCATGTTATTACCCGGTACTTCCTGTATATAGCCATGTTATGACCTGGTACTTCCTGTATATAGCCATGTTATTACCTGGTACTTCCTGTATATAGCCATGTTATGACCTGGTACTTCCTGTATATAGCCATGTTATTACCTGGTACTTCCTGTATATAGCCATGTTATTACCTGGTACTTCCTGTTTATAGCCATGTTATTACCTGGTACTCCCTGTATATAGCCATGTTATTACCTGGTACTTCCTGTATATAGCCATGTTATTACCTGGTACTTCCTGTATATAGCCATGTTATGACCTGGTACTCCCTGTATATAGCCATGTTAATACCTGGTACTCCCTGTATATAGCCATGTTATTACCTGGTACTTCCTGTATATAGCCATGTTATGACCTGGTACTCCCTGTATATAGCCATGTTATGACCTGGTACTCCCTGTGTATAGCCATGTTAATACCTGGTACTCCCTGTATATAGCCATGTCATGACCTGGTACTCCCTGTATATAGCCATGTTATGACCTGGTACTCCCTGTATATAGCCATGTTATGACCTGGTACTTCCTGTATATAGCCATGTTAATACCTGGTACTCCCTGTATATAGCCATGTCATGACCTGGTACTCCCTGTATATAGCCATGTTATGACCTGGTACTCCCTGTATATAGCCATGTTATGACCTGGTACTTCCTGTATATAGCCATGTTATTACCTGGTACTTCCTGTATATAGCCATGTTAATACCTGGTACTTCCTGTGTATAGCCATGTTAATACCTGGTACTTCCTGTGTATAGCCATGTTATTACCTGGTACTTCCTGTATATAGCCATGTTAATACCTGGTACTCCTTGAATATAGCCATGTTATGACCTGGTACTCCCTGTATATAGCCATGTTAATACCTGGTACTTCCTGTATATAGCCATGTTAATACCTGGTACTTCCTGTATATAGCCATGTTAATACCTGGTACTTCCTGTGTATAGCCATGTTAATACCTGGTACTTCCTGTGTATAGCCATGTTATTACCTGGTACTTCCTGTATATAACCATGTTAATACCTGGTACTTCCTGTATATAGCCATGTTAATACCTGGTACTTCCTGTATATAGCCATGTTATTACCTGGTACTTCCTGCATATAGCCATGTTATTACCTGGTACTTCCTGTATATAGCCATGTTATTACCTGGTACTCCCTGTATATAGCCATGTTATGACCTGGTACTCCCTGTATATAGCCATGTTATTACCTGGTACTTCCTGTATATAGCCATGTTATTACCTGGTACTTCCTGTATATAGCCATGTTATTACCTGGTACTTCCTGTATATAGCCATGTTATGACCTGGTACTTCCTGTATATAGCCATGTTATTACCTGGTACTTCCTGTATATAGCCATGTTATGACCTGGTACTCCCTGTATATAGCCATGTTATTACCTGGTACTTCCTGTATATAGCCATGTTATTACCTGGTACTCCCTGTATATAACCATGTTATGACCTGGTACTTCCTGTATATAGCCATGTTAATACCTGGTACTTCCTGTATATAGCCATGTTATGACCTGGTACTTCCTGTATATAGCCATGTTAATACCTGGTACTTCCTGTATATAGCCATGTTATTACCTGGTACTTCCTGTATATAGCCATGTTATTACCTGGTACTTCCTGTATATAGCCATGTTAATACCTGGTACTTCCTGTATATAGCCATGTTATGACCTGGTACTTCCTGTATATAGCCATGTTAATACCTGGTACTTCCTGTATATAGCCATGTTATTACCTGGTACGTCCTGTATATAGCCATGTTATTACCTGGTACTTCCTGTATATAGCCATGTTATTACCTGGTACTTCCTGTATATAGCCATGTTATTACCTGGTACTTCCTGTAGATAGCCATGTTATTACCTGGTACTTCCTGTATATAGCCATGTTATTACCTGGTACTCCCTGTATATAGCCATGTTAATACCTGGTACTCCCTGTACATAGCCATGTTAATACCTGGTACTTCCTGTATATAGCCATGTTATTGCCTGGTACTTCCTGTATATAGCCATGTTATTACCTGGTACTTCCTGTATATAGCCATGTTAATACCTGGTACTTCCTGTATATAGCCATGTTATTACCTGGTACTTCCTGTATATAGCCATGTTAATACCTGGTACTTCCTGTATATAGCCATGTTCTTACCTGGTACTTCCTGTATATAGCCATGTTATTACCTGGTACTTCCTGTAGATAGCCATGTTATTACCTGGTACTTCCTGTAGATAGCCATGTTATTACCTGGTACTTCCTGTAGATAGCCATGTTATTACCTGGTACTTCCTGTATATAGCCATGTTATTACCTGGTACTTCCTGTATATAGCCATGTTATTACCTGGTACTTCCTGTTTATAGCCATGTTATTACCTGGTACTTCCTGTATATAGCCATGTTATGACCTGGTACTTCCTGTATATAGCCATGTTATGACCTGGTACTTCCTGTATATAGCCATGTTATTACCTGGTACTTCCTGTATATAGCCATGTTATTACCTGGTACTTCCTGTAGATAGCCATGTTATTACCTGGTACTTCCTGTATATAGCCATTTTATTACCTGGTACTCCCTGTATATAGCCATGTTAATACCTGGTACTCCCTGTACATAGCCATGTTAATACCTGGTACTTCCTGTATATAGCCATGTTATTGCCTGGTACTTCCTGTATATAGCCATGTTATTACCTGGTACTTCCTGTATATAGCCATGTTAATACCTGGTACTTCCTGTATATAGCCATGTTATTACCTGGTACTTCCTGTATATAGCCATGTTAATACCTGGTACTTCCTGTATATAGCCATGTTCTTACCTGGTACTTCCTGTATATAGCCATGTTATTACCTGGTACTTCCTGTAGATAGCCATGTTATTACCTGGTACTTCCTGTAGATAGCCATGTTATTACCTTGTACTTCCTGTAGATAGCCATGTTATTACCTGGTACTTCCTGTATATAGCCATGTTATTACCTGGTACTTCCTGTATATAGCCATGTTATTACCTGGTACTTCCTGTTTATAGCCATGTTATTACCTGGTACTTCCTGTATATAGCCATGTTATGACCTGGTACTTCCTGTATATAGCCATGTTATGACCTGGTACTTCCTGTATATAGCCATGTTATTACCTGGTACTTCCTGTATATAGCCATGTTATGACCTGGTACTTCCTGTATATAGCCATGTTATTACCTGGTACTTCCTGTATATAGCCATGTTATTACCTGGTACTTCCTGTATATAGCCATGTTATTACCTGGTACTTCCTGTATATAGCCATGTTATTACCTGGTACTTCCTGTATATAGCCATGTTATTACCTGGTACTTCCTGTATATAGCCATGTTATGACCTGGTACTCCCTGTGTATAGCCATGTTAATACCTGGTACTCCCTGTATATAGCCATGTTATTACCTCAGTACTGGTACTTCCTGTATATAACCATGTTATTACCTGGTACTTCCTGTATATAGCCATGTTATGACCTGGTACTTCCTGTACATAGCCATGTTAATACCTGGTACTCCCTGTATATAGCCATGTTATGACCTGGTACTTCCTGTATATAGCCATGTTATTACCTGGTACTTCCTGTATATAGCCATGTTATTACCTGGTACTTCCTGTACATAGCCATGTTATTACCTGGTACTTCCTGTATATAGCCATGTTATTACCTGGTACTCCCTGTATATAGCCATGTTATGACCTGGTACTTCCTGTATTCCTTGTGTCCATTTTGATTTCCTCTTTTTCTTTTCTTTTTTAATGTATTTATCTCTGCATTGTTGGAAAAGGAAAAGGACCTGCAAAACATGTCAGTATATTTCACAACTAGACAGTATATTTCAGTACTAGACAGTATATTTCAGTACTAGACAGTATATTTCAGTACTAGACAGTATATTTCAGTACTAGACAGTATATTTCAGAACTAGACAGTATATTTCAGTACTAGACAGTATATTTCAGTACTAGACAGTATATTTCTGTACTAGACAGTATATTTCAGTACTAGACAGTATATTTCAGTACTACACAGTATATTTCAGTACTAGACAGTATATTTCAGTACTAGACAGTATATTTCAGTACTAGACAGTATATGTCAGTACTAGACAGTATATTACAGTACTAGACAGGTTATTTCAGTACTAGACAGTATATTTCAGTACTAGACGGTTTATTTCAGTACTAGACAGTATATTTCAGTACTAGACAGTATATTTCAGTACTAGACAGTATATTTCAGTACTAGACAGTACTAGACAGTACTAGACAGTTTATTTCAGTACTAGACAGTATATTTCAGTACTAGACGGTTTATTTCAGTACTAGACAGTATATTTCAGCACTAGACAGTATATTTCAGTACTAGACAGTATATTTCAGAACTAGACAGTATATTTCAGTACTAGACAGTAAATTTCAGTACTAGACAGTACTAAACAGTATATTTCAGTACTAGACAGTATATTTCAGTACTAGACAGTTTATTTCAGTACTAGACAGTATATTTCAGTACTAGACAGTTTATTTCTGTACTAGACAGTACTAGACAGTATATTTCAGAACTAGACAGTATATTTCAGTACTAGACAGTATATTTCAGTACTAGACAGTATATTTCAGTACTAAACAGTATATTTCAGTACTAGACAGTATATTTCAGTACTAGACAGTATATTTCAGTACTAGACAGTATATTTCAGTACTAGACAGTATATTTCAGTACTAGACAGTATATTTCAGTACTAGACAGTATATTTCAGTACTAGACAGTATATTTCAGTACTAAACAGTATATTTCAGTACTAGACAGTCTGAAAGAGATTTGTACTGAGCTAAATCAGCTGAGGACAAACTCACCATAACTTTATTAAACACCCTAAAATATCTCGGATCTCGGATCAGGCCCTTAAATTGTTCTACTTCTCTGTTTAACACCGTTCCAGATAAATATATCCACATAAACAACTAAGAGGATCAAATCCTTTGTTTACACATGAATGGTTTGAAATGTAGCTTTTGGGAGGCTAGATTGACTGATACTACGTCTGCCTGGCAGTCCTTCAGACATGTGTGTGTTTTAAATACAGTCGATGTCTATCTCTGGTCAGAAGAGTCAACATACTTCCTGAACTGTGTATTTGAGAATTATAGAAAATCCAACGAACTTCTGGAAAAATAAATGTTTTTTTTAAATGTAAATCTCTGAAATAAAAGTATTTTGAAAAAACGTTTTTCCAAATTTTTGCAAATTCGGAAAGAATGCGATATTTGTTATGGTGTCAAGTCTA
>NC_143047.1:49940000-50032500 GCF_057628025.1 Oncorhynchus mykiss
GATATAGGATATACAACGTGTTGTCTTGTTGATTCAACTGCTCTCTTTTTCCACCCAGCGGTGGTCATCATGAGATGACATCAGCGGTTACCTCAGGTCAGGGGGAATGACAGTAAATGACAACTTGTGTTTGTTTAATTTTAGCCCCTGACTGGCTGGCTGACTGGCTGGCTGACTGACTGGCTGACTGACTGACTGACTGGCTGACTGACTGGCTGGCTGGCTGGTGGGTGGGTGGACAAAAAAATATACAAATAGTGAGCTATATTACTACTATATTATATATTATTTATTTATTTATTTATTTTACCTTTATTTAACCTGGTAGGCAAGTTGAGAACAAGTTCTCATTTACAATTGCGACCTGAGCAAGATAAAGCAAAGCAGTTCGACACATACAACGACACAGAGTTACACATGGAGTAAAACAAACATACAGTCAATAATACAGTATAAACAAGTCTATATACGATGTGAGCAAATGAGGTGAGATAAGGGAGGTAAAGGCAAAAAAGCCATGGTGGCAAAGTAGATACAATATAGCAAGTAAAACACTGGAATGGTAGATTTGCAATGGGAGAATGTGCAAAGTAGAAATAAAAATAATGGGGGTGCAAAGGAGCAAAATAAATAAATAAATTAAATACAGTAGGGAAAGAGGTAGTTGTTTGGGCTAAATTATAGGTGGGCTATGTACAGGTGCAGTAATCTGTGAGCTGCTCTGACAGTTGGTGCTTAAAGCTAGTGAGGGAGATAAGTGTTTCCAGTTTCAGAGATTTTTGTAGTTTGTTCCAGTCATTGGCAGCAGAGAACTGGAAGGAGAGGCGGCCAAAGAAAGAATTGGTTTTGGGGGTGACTAGAGAGATATACCTGCTGGAGCATGTGCTACATGTGGGAGATGCAATGGTGACCTGAGATGCAATGGCGAGCTGAGATAAGGGGGGACTTTACCTAGCAGGGTCTTGTAGATGACATGGAGCCAGTGGGTTTGGCGACGAGTATGAAGCGAGGGCCAGCCAACGAGAGCGTACAGGTCGCAATGGTGGGTAGTATATGGGGCTTTGGTGACAAAACGGATTGCACTGTGATAGACTGCATCCAATTTGTTGATTAGGGTATTGGAGGCTATTTTGTAAATGACATCGCCAAAGTCGAGGATTGGTAGGATGGTCAGTTTTACAAGGGTATGTTTGGCAGCATGAGTGAAGGATCCTTTGTTGCGAAATAGGAAGCCAATTCTAGATTTAACTTTGGATTGGAGATGTTTGATATGGGTCTGGAAGGAGAGTTTACAGTCTAACCAGACACCTAAGTATTTGTAGTTGTCCACGTATTCTAAGTCAGAGCCGTCCAGAGTAGTGATGTTGGACAGGCGGGTAGGTGCAGGTAGCGATCGGTTGAAGAGCATGCATTTAGTTTTACTTTTATTTAAGAGCAATTGGAGGCCACGGAAGGAGAGTTGTATGGCATTGAAGCTTGGCTGGAGAGTTGTTAACACAGTGTCCAAAGAAGGGCCAGAAGTATACAGAATGGTGTTGTCTGCGTAGAGGTGGATCAGAGACTCACCAGCAGCAAGAGCGACCTCATTGATGTATACAGAGAAGAGAGTCGGTCCAAGAATTGAACCCTGTGGCACCCCCATAGAGACTGCCAGAGGTCCGGACAGCAGACCCTCCGATTTGACACACTGAACTCTATCAGAGAAGTAGTTGGTGAACCAGGCGAGGCAATCATTTGAGAAACCAAGGCTGTCGAGTCTGCCGATGAGGATGTGGTGATTGACAGAGTCGAAAGCCTTGGCCAGATCAATGAATACGGCTGCACAGTAATGTTTCTTAGCGATGGCGGTTAAGATATCATTTAGGACCTTGAGCGTGGCTGAGGTGCACCCATGACCAGCTCTGAAACCAGATTGCATAGCAGAGAAGGTATGGTGAGATTTGAAATGGTCGGTAATCTGTTTGTTGACTTGGCTTTCCAAGACCTTAGAAAGGCATGGTAGGATAGAAATAGGTCTGTAGCAGTTTGGGTCAAGAGTGTCACCCCATTTGAAGAGGGGGATGACCGCATCTGCTTTCCAATCTTTGGGAATCTCAGACGACACGAAAGAGAGGTTGAACAGGCTAGTAATAGGGGTGGCAACAATTTTGGCAGATAATTTTAGAAAGAAAGGGTCCAGATTGTCTAGCCCGGCTGATTTGTAGGGGTCCAGATTTTGCAGCTCATTCAGAACATCAGCTGAGCAGATTTGGGAGAAGGAGAAATGGGGAAGGCTTGGGCGAGTTGTTGTGGGGGGTGCAGTGCTGTTGGCCAGGGTAGGAGTAGCCAGGTGGAAAGCATGGCCAGCCGTAGAAAAGTGGTGACAGTGTTTCCTATCTTCAGTGCAGTGGGCAGCTGGGAGGAGGGGTTCTTATTCTCCATGGACTTTACAGTGTCCCAGAACTTTTTTGAGTTAGTGTTGCAGGAAGCAAATTTCTGCTTGAAAAAGCTAGCCTTGGCTTTTCTAACTGCCTGTGTATAATGGTTTCTAGCTTCCCTGAACAGCTGCATATCACGGGGGCTGTTCGATGCTAATGCAGAACGCCATAGGATGTTTTTGTGTTGGTTAAGGGCAGTCAGGTCTGGGGAGAACCAAGGGCTATATCTATTCCTGGTTCTAAATTTCTTGAATGGGGCAGGTTTATTTAAGATGGTTAGGAAGGCATTTAAAAAAAATATCCAGGCATCCTCTACTGACGGGATGAGATCAATATCCTTCCAGGATACCCCGGCCAGGTCGATTAGAAAGGCCTGCTCGCTGAAGTGTTTCAGGGAGCGTTTTACACTGATGAGTGGAGGTCGTTTGACCGCTGACCCATTACGGATGCAGGCAATGAGGCAGTGATCGCTGAGATCTTGGTTGAAAACAGCAGAGGTGTATTTAGAGGGCAAGTTGGTTAGGATGATATCTATGAGGGTGCCCGTGTTTAAGGCTTTGGGGAGGTACCTGGTAGGTTCATTGATAATTTGTGTGAGGTTGAGGGCATCAAGTTTAGATTGTAGGATGGCTGGGGTGTTAAGCATGTTCCAGTTTAGGTCGCCTAGCAGCACAAGCTCTGAAGATAGATGGGGGGCAATCAGTTCACATATGGTGTCCAGAGCACAGCTGGGGGCAGAGGGTGGTCTATAGCAGGCGGCAACGGTGAGAGACTTGTTTTTAGAGAGGTGGATTTTTAAAAGTAGAAGTTCAAATTGTTTGGGTACAGACCTGGATAGTAGGACAGAACTCTGCAGGCTATCTTTGCAGTAGATTGCAACACCGCCCCCTTTGGCAGTTCTATCTTGTCTGAAAATGTTGTAGTTTGGAATTAAAATGTCTGAATTTTTGGTGGTCTTCCTAAGCCAGGATTCAGACACAGCTAGAACATCCGGTTTGGCAGAGTGTGCTAAAGCAGTGAATAGAACAAACTTAGGGAGGAGGCTTCTAATGTTAACATGCATGAAACCAAGGCTATTATGGTTACAGAAGTCGTCAAAAGAGAGCGCCTGGGGAATAGGAGTGGAGCTAGGCACTGCAGGGCCTGGATTCACCTCTACATCGCCAGAGGAACATAGGAGGAGTAGAATAAGGGTGCGGCTAAAAGCAATAAGAATTGGTCGTTTAGAACGTCTGGAACAGAGAGTAAAAGGAGGTTTCTGGGGGCGATAAAATAGCATCAAGGTATAATGTACAGACAAAGGTAAGGTAGGATGTGAATACAGTGGAGGTAAACCTAGGTATTGAGTGATGAAGAGAGAGATATTGTCTCTAGAAACATCATTGAAACCAGGAGATGTCATTGCATGTGTGGGTGGTGGAACTAATAGGTTGGATAAGGTATAATGAGCAGGACTAGAGGCTCTACAGTGAAATAAGCCAATGAACACTAACCAGAACAGCAATGGACAAGGCATATTGACATGAAGGAGAGGCATGCTCAGTCGAGTGATCAAAAGGATCCAGTGAGTGGAGAGGTTGGTTGGGGGTCACGGCGATTTAGACAGCTAAATCGGTAGCAAGCTAGCATAGGAGCAAGCTAGCATAAGATTGAGGTCTGTTATTAGCCAACTCTTGCGTTCCGTCAGTAGATTAGTGGGTTTCCGTGTGGTAGAGGGGATGAATCCAAATCACACAACAACAACAAAAATAAAAACAATAGATATAGTTATAGAGGCCCAAGAAGAAAAATAAATAAATAAATAAAAATAAAATAAAAATTGTCCGATTGTCTATTCAGATAGCAGCCGATAAGATAGCCAAGATAGCAGGCCGCAGATGGGCGCCCAGGCAACGTTGCGCCGGAGGAGCCAGCCGGACAGTTCCCTCGGGTAGACAACGTCGGCAGTCTAGCCGTGAAGGCCCGGTGGGGCTCCGCGTAGGCAGCAAAACGGGTCCGGATAGGTGACTGCAGCCCAGGAGTAATTGATGGAACTCTTCTGCTGGCTAGCTCCGGAACAATTGATGTTAGCTCCGGAATCGACGAAAGCCGATAGTCACACGGATAGCAGCTAGCTAGCTGCGAGATCCAGGTATGAATGTCCAGAGCCAGCGGCCGAAATCCAGGGACATGGATATGAGCTAAATTAGTCCTATATTATACAGTTTGAGCTACATTATTGCTATGTTACATAGTATGATCTATATTAGTCCTATATTATACAGTTTGAGCTACATTATTGCTATGTTACATAGTATGATCTATATTAGTACTATATTATACAGTTTGAGCTACATTATTGCTATGTTACATAGTATGATCTATATTAGTACTATATTATACAGTTTGAGCTACATTATTGCTATGTTACATAGTATGATCTATATTAGTACTATATTATACAGTTTGAGCTACATTATTGCTATGTTACATAGTATGATCTATATTAGTACTATATTATACAGTTTGAGCTACATTATTGCTATGTTACATAGTATGATCTATATTAGTACTATATTATACAGTTTGAGCTACATTATTGCTATGTTACATAGTATGATCTATATTAGTACTATATTATACAGTTTGAGCTACATTATTGCTATGTTACATAGTATGATCTATATTAGTACTATATTATACAGTTTGAGCTACATTATTGCTATGTTACATAGTATGATCTATATTAGTACTATATTATATAGTATGAGTTGTACTATTAATATATATTATGTACTATGAGCTATATTATGACTATATATTATATAGAATGAACTTTATTAGTACTATATTATGTACTATGAGCTATATTAGTATTTTATAGTATGAGTTATTTAGTACTATTTTATATAGTGTGAGTTATATTACTACTATATTATATAGTATGAGTTATATAAGTATTATAATGTATGTACTATGAGCTATATTAGTACTATATTATATAGTCTGAGCTATATTAGTACTATATTATATAGTCTGAGCTACATTAGTAATATATTATATACTATGAGCTATATTAGTACAATATATTATAGCATGAGCTGTATTAATACTATATTATATAGTATGAGCTATATTAGTACTATATTATATAGTATGAGCTATATTTTTGCTATATTGTACTATCTTCATGATGGCGCTGGAGGGTAGGGCTGCCGTCTTATCAGCTCTCAACCAATGATAGTATTTTTTTTTTGGTGTTGTTCGTAACTTGTTTTGTACGTAATGTTGCTGCTATTGTCAATAACTTCTGTACATCAGAACTTGGATTTACTCACCTCAAATTGGATGAGGAGTTCTTCTTCAATGAGTCGGACGCGAGGGATATACTGCAGACACTCGACCAGGCCCCGATCTCTGTGATTCGCTGGAGAAGGAAACTGAGATTTCGGGACAAAAATCAGGGTGCGAGGATCAGGCGATGAGTGCCCTTACCTTCCGTTCTGCTAGCTAATGTTCATTTGCTGGAAAATAAATGGGATGAACTGAAAGCACGTATATCCTTCCAATAGGACATTAGTTTAAAAACTGTAAAATCTTCTGTTTTACCGACTCGTGGCTGAACGACGACATTAATAACATACAGCTGGTGGGTTATACACTCTATCGGCAAGACAGAACGGTAGCCCCTGGTAAGACACGGTGCGGGGGCCTATGCATATATGTAAACAACAGCTGGTGCACGATATCTAAGGAAGTCTCAAAGTATTGCTCGCCTGAGGTAGATTATCTCATGATAAGCTGTAGACTACACTATCTGCATTTGTCGTAGCTGTCTACATATCACCACAAAGCGATTTCCGCACTTCAACCGCACTCAATGAGCTGTATTCCGCCAGAAGCAAACAGGAAAACGCTCATCCAGAGGTGGCGCTCCTAGTGGCCGGGGACTTTAATGCAGGGAAACTTAAATCAGTTTTAACACATTTCTATCTAGAAAAAATTCTAGACCACCTTTACTCCACATACAGAGATGTGCACAAAGCTCTCCCTCCATTTACAAAATCTGACCATAATTCTATCCTGATTCCTGCTTACAAGCAAAAATTAAAGCAGGAAGCACCAGTGACTCAGTCAATAAAACAGTGGTCAGATGAAGCAGATGCTAAGCTACGGGACTGTTTTGCTATCAGACTGGAATATGTTCGGGGATTCTTCCGATGGCATTGAGGAGTACACTACATCAGTCACTGGCTTTATCAATAAGTGCATCGAGGACGTCGTCCCCACTGTGACTGTACGTACCCGAACCAGAAGCCATGGATTACAGGCAACATCCACACTTAGCTAAAGGCTAGAGCTGCTGCTTTCAAGGAGCGGGACTCTAACCCGGAAGCATATATGAAATCCCGCTATGCCCTCTGATGAACCTTCAAACAAGCAAAGCGTCAACACAGAACCAAGATCGAATTGTACTACACCGGCTCCGACGCTCGTCAGACATGGCTTGCAAACTATTACAGACTACAAAGGGACGCACTGCCGAGAGCTGCCCAGTGACACAAGCCTGGGAAATAACACTGAAACATGCACGAGAGCATCAGCTGTTCCGGATGACTGTGTGATCATGATGGCGCCTACAGAGATGGTCACCTAGCTTCAGGTCCTTCGGAAAGTATGCAGTAATTCGCCGCAGGAGAGGCAGACGGAGCAGCCTACTAGTCAGACTCAGAAGGCGAGCACACCATCCACCGCTACCGAGCATATTATTCATCAATGTCTAGACAACAAGGTGGATGAAATTAGGGCCCGAGTTGCCTTCCAGAGAGACATCAGAGATTGTAACATTCTCTGTTTCACGGAAACACGGCTCACTCTGGATATGTTGTCAGAGTCGGTACAGCCACCCGGCTTCTTCACGCATTGCGCCGACAGAAACAAACATCTCTCTAGTCAGAAGAAGGACGGGGGTGTACATCTTATGATTAAATTTGCTGGACCCAGGAAGAGTAGCCGCTGCCTTGGCAGGAACTAATGGGGATCCATAATAAACCCCAGGAAGAGTAGCTGCTGCCTTGACAGGAACTAATGGGGATCCAAAATAAACCCCAGGAAGAGTAGCTGTTGCCTTGGCAGGAACTAATGGGGATCCATAATAAACCCCAGGAAGAGTAGCTGCTGCCTTGGCAGGAACTAATGGGGATCCATAATAAACCCCAGGAAGAGTAGCTGCTGCCTTGGCAGGAACTAATGGGGATCCATAATAAATACAAATGCTGAATTTTTCCTTGATATCGTTGTGATACTGTCTGTGTTTATGGATCCCCATTTTCCTGCTCTTTTCAGTTCAAAAAGGTTTTCAATGGGGTTCAAGACCCGAGACCGCGATGGTGCAAAATGGAGATTTTGTGGTCAACGAACCATTTTGTTTGTTGGACTTTGATGTGTGCTTGGGGTTATTGTCTTGCTGGAAGATCCACTTTTAGCCCAAGTTTCAGCCTCCTGGCAGAGGAAACCTGGTTTTGGGCTAAAAATGTCCCTGTTAACTTGGGTAAAGTTCATGATGCCTGTTGACCTTTTTAACAAGGAAACAAAATGGTCCCCATTACATCAAAGATCCAACATCACATTGTTACAGTACGCATGAGGCTCTTTGTTTGATCACAGTGTTTTCATCACAACTGACCAAAACTATTTTTACAGCCAAGCCCTCTAAATTACATCAATTAGGTTTCTCTGGAAACAGGTTGGAGCACGGCCAATCAACTGAGGCTGAGTCAGTTCGTCTAGGGATCCTGGGTAATTCAAACCAGACTTGAACACTCACAGCTGATTGGTTGACAAGCATCGGGGGGACTCTGATTGGTCTATATAAAGACCCCATTGAACTTAGCTAATAACACCTTCCTAATATCCAGTTGCATCCCCCTTTGTCGGGTCATGGACTCTACAAGGTGTCGAAAGCGTTCCACAGGGATGCTGGCCCACGTTGACTCCAATGCTTCCCACAGTTGTGTCAAGCACAAGTGTCTGGTAGATACACACGGGAGTGTGAAAAACCCAGCAGTGATGCATTTCTACCCTGTTCAACAGGCACATCAATCTTTTGTCTTGCCCATTCATCTCAATGGCACATCAATCTGTTGTCTTGCCCATTCATCTCAATGGCACATCAATCTGTTGTCTTGCCCATTCATCTCAATGGCACATCAACCTGTTGTCTTGCCCATTCATCTCAATGGCACATCAATCTGTTGTCTTGCCCATTCATCTCAATGGCACATCAATCTGTTGTATAAAGGTTAAATAAAATAACATAAATGTAATCTACGCTGATTGAAGTGGATTTAAACAAGTGACGTCAATAAGGGATCATATCTTTCACCTGGATTCACCTGGTCAGTCTGTGTGATGGAAAGAGCAGGTGTTCCTAATGTATTGTCCATTCAGTATACAGTGTACATACTCAACAGGAAATCCGTATCCAGAAATATGTTTTATTTTTTAGGAAATAAGTCAGGCCTCGACCCCTGGCATCATATAAACACACATAAGACAAATGTGTAGAATTGCAGGGAAATGATCTTTAAAAGGGCTAAATGTCCTCTCCTCCAACAAGAAGGATGTGAACAGTATGAGCAGTGTTGTGAGGTGGGGGGGTTTGTTGCTGCACCGATAACAACATTCATCCCAACCTTTTACCACGTAAGAAATGTATGTGATTGAACCTTCTCAAATGGTATGCGAGTACCCCTGTAAAACAGAACAGAACACAACTGGCCGTTTTGGTTAGAAACAGACTTTTGTCTCCTGCCTCCTGCCTCCTGTCTCCTGGAAGAACTGATAGATTTCTGTTAGTGGTGGAATGAAGAATCTGTGGTTTACATGCATTCAAACTTGAGACTGGTTAGGGTCCAATATTTCAGGTTAGGGTCCAATATTTCAGGTTAGGGTCCAATATTTCAGGTTCGGGGGTAATATTTCAGGTTAGGGTCCAATATTTAGGTTAGGGTCCAATATTTCAGGTTAGGGTCCAATATTTCAGGTTAGGGTCCAATATTTCAGGTTCGGGGGTAATATTTCAGGTTAGGGTCCAATATTTCAGGTTAGGGTCCAATATTTCAGGCTAGGGTCCAATATTTCAGGTTAGGGTCCAATATTTCAGGTTAGGGTCCAATATTTCAGGTTCGGGGGTAATATTTCAGGTTAGGGTCCAATATTTCAGGTTAGGGTCCAATATTTCAGGCTAGGGTCCAATATTTCAGGGTCGGGTCAAATATTTCCGAGCTGTGTCCCTGACCTTGAGAGTTGATGTCTTACAGTTGAAGTCGTGTCGATAGGTTTATTGTGAGGCTACAGTCTCTCTCTGCTGTCGCGTTTTATAGGTGCTTTTTGGGCCTCTAATGATGCCTCGTCACCTTTACCAGGACACAGACCCTGTGTGATCCCCTATTCCCTATATAGTGCACTACATCTTTACCAGGACACAGACACTGTGTGATCCCCTATTCCCTATGTAGTGCACTACATTTATCAATGTCCCAACAGGCTGTACGAACCCTGGGATAGGAACCAAGTAGTTTAGGAGGACAGAGACACTGTGGGGAGGAGTTTAACCCTGACGTCGTGACCTGACCAGGAACAACGAATGGCGCCAACTATGACATGTCAACTGTTACGTTCCCCAGTTTCTGCGTTGTAGTTTGTGTATATGAGTGTGTGTTTCAGGAGATGGCTTCCTGAAATCCCCCAAGCAGCTGATTGGTCGACTCCACGGCTAATTGGAGCTGACCCCGCCCCCTCGTCAAGTTACAGCTGTATCCCATTAGACTCCTTCTCCAGCTATATAAAACCCAGTGTTCAGGAGAGAGATCGTTGCTGGGAGGTCATTGCAGAGATATAGATTGCAGAAAGAACCTTGCTGAGGAGAGGCTAATGGCGATATACTGTGTTGGTTGTTCTCAGAGGGAGATGATTAGTGTGTCCTGTATTGGTTGAGCGAGCGAGCTGATTGGTTATGTCTGTGTGCCAATAGGACGCAGTGTTTTGATAATTTAAATCTGTTTAATGTGTTCCCAGGGGGGAAGGGGGAGGCACCAAGGGAGTGTTTAGGCAAGAGGCCCGCGGGCATACATATACCCGTAGTATATTCACTGTCTAGGCACACTAGGTAAGACCTGGGCGGACCACCCCCTGTATTTTGGTTAGGGCACCAGGTGGTGCCAAGTTAAGTAGTGGGTAGGCAGGTAAGGTAGGAGAGGGTAGGTGAGTAGTGGGTAGGCAGGAAAGGTAGGGGAGGGTAGGTGAGTAGTGGGTAGGCAGGAAAGGTAGGAGAGGGGAGGGTAGGGTAGGCAGGTAAGGTAGGAGAGGGTAGGGTAGGCAGGTATGGTAGGAGAGGGTAGGTTAGGTAAGTAGTGGGTAGGCAGGTAAGGTAGGAGAGGGTAGGTTAGGTAAGTAGTGGGTAGGCAGGTAAGGTAGGAGAGGGTAGGTTAGGTAAGTAGTGGGTTGGCAGGTAAGGTAGGAGAGGGTAGGTTAGGTGAGTAGTGGGTAGGCAGGTAAGATAGGAGAGGTTAGGTAAGTAGTGGGTAGACAGGTAAGGTAGGAGAAGGGTAGGTTAGGTAAGTAGTGGGTAGGCAGGTAAGTAGTGGGTAGGCAGGTAAGGTAGGAGAGGGTAGGTTAGGTAAGTAGTGGGTAGGCAGGTAAGTAGTGGGTAGGCAGGTAAGGTAGGAGAGGGTAGGTTAGGTAAGTAGTGGGTAGGCAGGTAAGGTAGGAGAGGGTAGGTTAGGTAAGTAGTGGGTAGGCAGGTAAGGTAGGAGAGGGTAGGTTAGGTAAGTAGTGGGTAGGCAGGTAAGGTAGGAGAAGGGTAGGTTAGGTAAGTAGTGGGTAGGCAGGTAAGGTAGGAGAGGGTAGGTTAGGTAAGTAGTGGGTAGGCAGGTAAGGTAGGAGAGGGTAGGTTAGGTAAGTAGTGGGTAGGCAGGTAAGGTAGGAGAGGGTAGGTTAGGTAAGTAGTGGGTAGGCAGGTAAGGTAGGAGAAGGGTAGGTTAGGTAAGTAGTGGGTAGGCAGGTAAGGTAGGAGAGGGTAGGTTAGGTAAGTAGTGGGTAGGCAGGTAAGGTAGGAGAGGGTAGGTTAGGTAAGTAGTGGGTAGGCAGGTAAGGTAGGAGAGGGTAGGTTAGGTAAGTAGTGGGTAGGCAGGTAAGATAGGAGAGGTTAGGTAAGTAGTGGGTAGGCAGGTAAGGTAGGAGAGGGTAGGTTAGGTAAGTAGTGGGTAGGCAAGTAAGGTAGGAGAGGGTAGGTTAGATGAGTAGTGGGTAGGCAAGTTAGATAGGAGAGGGTAGGTTAGCTAAGTAGTGGGTAGGCAGGTAAGGTAGGAGAAGGGTAGGTTAGGTAAGTAGTGGGTAGGCAGGTAAGATAGGAGAGGGGGGGGGGGCTTTGAGATTTACTTTCTTTGCTTTGGTTCAGTCCAGCCCCTTTTCCCCATATTACCGGGTGACGGAATAAATTCCTTGTAAACGGTACCACTCTCTCTGCCTTTGTCATCCTTACCCACACCTACAGTCCCACACCCCTTTCACTTCACGGGGAGTTGAGTTGTAGCAGGGTGTTGCGTTCCCTCTTCTTCGTAGAGACGTGCGTAACATCAAACAGGCAAACTGCATGCTCCCTTTTACTACAGAAAACAGGTTTGGCAGAGTGGCAGAAATTCAGAACCGAGGTGATTACAGAACAACGTTTTCTGTCTCTTTGAAAGACAGACCTCGTACCAAACAGAGAGAAGAGGAGGAGGGGAGGACGTCTTACTGTAAATACTGGTCTTCAGCAGGCTGCATTTCGAAGGATGAATGGTTGTTCCCGGGCCGAGCAGCGTGGGTGTGTGCGTGTCTGTGTGTGTCCGTTCGGAGCCTGTATGAGATAATACGGTTTAGCAGAAACTGTTCCCACATGCTATTAGTTTATCCGCTGACTGGAGGGGAGGAGGAGGAGGAGGAGGAGGGAGGACGTAGAGGGAGGGAGCTTTTTTGGCTCTTGGCTCTGGCACAGTGAAACAACACAGAGCTATCTGAACCCAAGACACAGAGTGACACTGAAACAACACAGAAAGGAATGCACTAAAACCCCACGTGGCCAATAGCCAGCCAGTACCCAGAGAAGTAGGAAGAAGGGAGAGGGAGAAATAGACCAATACATACTAATACATCCACTGAGAGGACCCCCAGAAGAGAGAGAGAGAGGGGAGAGGGGAGAGAGGGGGGAGAGAGGAGAGAGGGGAGAGAGAGGAGAGGGAGAAATAGACCAATAAATATTAATAAATCCACTGAGAGGACCCCCAGAAGAGAGAGAGAGAGGGGAGAGGGGAGAGAGGGGAGAGGGGAGAGAGGGGAGAGAGGAGAGGAGAGAGGGGGAGAGAGGAGAGAGGGAGGAGAGAGGGGGGAGAGAGGAGAGAGGGGAGAGAGAGGAGAGGGAGAAATAGACAAATAAATACTAATACATCCACTGAGAGGACCCCCAGAAGAGAGAGAGAGAGGGGAGAGGGGAGAGAGGGGGGAGAGAGGAGAGAGGGGAGAGAGAGGAGAGGGAGAAATAGACCAATAAATATTAATAAATCCACTGAGAGGACCCCCAGAAGAAAGAGAGAGGGAGGGGGGAGGGGAGAGAGGGGAGAGAGGGGAGAGAGGAGAGGAGAGAGGGGGGAGAGAGGAGAGAGGGAGGAGAGAGGGGGGAGAGAGGAGAGAGGGGAGAGAGAGGAGAGGGAGAAATAGACAAATAAATACTAATACATCCACTGAGAGGACCCCCAGAAGAGAGAGAGAGGGAGGGGGGAGGGTAGAGAGGGGAGAGGGGAGAGAGGGGAGAGAGGAGAGAGGGAGGAGAGAGGAGAGGGAGAAATAGACCTGTAAATACTAATACATCCACTGAGAGGACCCCCAGAAGAGAGAGAGAGAGAGGGGGGAGAGAGGAGAGAGAGCAAGAGGGAAGAGGAGAGAGGGGGGAGAGAGGAGAGAGGGGGGAGAGAGGAGAGAGAGAGGGAGGGAAGAGGAGAGAGGGAGGAGAGAAGAGAGGGAGAAATAGACCTGTAAATACTAATACATCCACTGAGAGGACCCCCAGAAGAGAGAGAGAGAGAGGGGGGAGAGAGGAGAGAGAGCAAGAGGGAAGAGGAGAGAG
Organism: Oncorhynchus mykiss; assembly: GCF_057628025.1. Lineage (NCBI taxonomy): Eukaryota > Metazoa > Chordata > Actinopteri > Salmoniformes > Salmonidae > Oncorhynchus > Oncorhynchus mykiss. The sequence goes on from NC_143047.1 coordinate 49,953,561, forward strand.
GGGGGAGAGGGGAGAGAGGGGGGAGAGAGGAGAGGGAGAGGGAGGGAAGAGGAGAGAGAGGGGAGAGAGGAGAGAGGGAGGAGAGAGGAGAGAGAGGAGAGAGGGAGGAGAGAGGAGAGAGGGGGGAGAGAGGAGAGAGGGAGGAGAGAGGAGAGAGAGGAGAGAGGGAGGAGAGAGGAGAGAGGAGAGAGAGAGGAGAGAGGAGAGGGAGAAATAGACCAATAAATACTAATACATCCACTGAGAGGACCCCCAGAAGAGAGAGAGAGGGAGGGGGAGGGGAGAGAGGGGAGAGAGAGAGAGAGAGAGAGAGGGGAGAGAGGAGAGAGAGAGAGAGAGGGAGCGAGAGAGAGAGAGAGGGAGGGAAGAGGAGAGAGGGGGGAGAGAGGAGAGAGGGGGGAGAGAGGAGAGAGAGGAGAGAGGAGAAATAGACCAATAAATACTAATACATCCACTGAGAGGACCCCCAGAAGAGAGAGAGAGGGAGGGGAGAGGAGAGAGAGGGGAGAGGGGAGAGAGGGGAGAGAGGAGAGGAGAGAGAGGGGAGAGGGAGAAATAGACCTGTAAATACTAATACATCCACTGAGAGGACCCCCAGAAGAGAGAGAGAGAGAGGGGGGAGAGAGGAGAGAGAGCAAGAGGGAAGAGGAGAGAGGAGGGAGAGAGGAGAGAGGGGGAGAGAGGAGAGAGAGAGGGAGGGAAGAGGAGAGAGGGAGGAGAGAGGAGAGGGAGAAATAGACCAATACATACTAATACATCCACTGAGAGGACCCCCAGAAGAGAGAGAGAGAGAGGGGGGAGGGGAGAGAGGGGAGAGAGAGGAGAGAGGAGAGGGAGAAATAGACCAATAAATACTAATACATCCACTGAGAGGACCCCCAGAAAAGAGAGAGAGGGAGGGAAGATGAGAGAGGGGGGAGAGAGGAGAGAGGGAGGAGAGAGGAGAGAGGGAGGAGAGAGGAGAGGGAGAAATAGACCAATAAATACTAATACATCCACTGAGAGGACCCCCAGAAGAGAGAGAGAGAGAGGGGGGAGAGAGGAGAGAGAGCAAGAGGGAAGAGGAGAGAGGGGGAGAGAGGAGAGAGAGAGGGAGGGGAGAGAGGGGAGAGAGGATAGAGGGAGGAGAGAGGAGAGGGAGAAATAGACCAATAAATACTAATACATCCACTGAGAGGACCCCCAGAAGAGAGAGAGAGGGAGGGGAGAGGAGAGAGAGGGGAGAGGGGAGAGCGGGGAGAGAGGAGAGAGGGAGGAGAGAGGAGAGGGAGAAATAGACCAATAAATACTAATACATCCACTGAGAGGACCCCCAGAAGAGAGAGAGAGAGGGGGGAGAGAGGAGAGAGAGCAAGAGGGAAGAGGAGAGAGGGGGGAGAGAGGAGAGAGGGGGGAGAGAGGAGAGAGAGAGGGAGGGAAGAGGAGAGAGGGGGGAGAGAGGAGAGGGAGAAATAGACCTGTAAATACTAATACATCCACTGAGAGGACCCCCAGAAGAGAGAGAGAGAGAGGGGAGAGGAGAGAGGGGGGAGAGAGGAGACAGGGGGGGAGTGGCGGGAGAAAGAGGGAGGGGAGGTAGCGAGGGAGAGATGGAGAGAGGGGAGGGAGGGAGAGAGGAGTGGAGGGAGAAAGATGGAGGGGAGGGAGAAAGAAATAGAGACAGAGAGAGAGAGGAGAGAAACAGTGAGAGAAACAGAGAGAGATAGGAGAGAGCGACAGAGAGAAACAGAGAGAGAGAGAGAGAGAGACAGAGAGAGAAACAGAGAGAGAAACACAGAGAGAGAGATGACAGAGAGACAGAGAGAGAGAGAAGGGAGATAATATGTGTTCACACTGGATCCATTAAAGCCAGACAAAAATATCACATTTTATTTTCTTCTGCAATATATCTCCAAATTGATAGATGAAATTAATTTGCCATTTGTGTCACTTCAATGAGATAAAAACATTTTTAAGTACAGCAGCTTTGTTTACAAAGTATTTCTCCAGGTTATTATGAAGCATAGCCTTAGTAGCCATAGTCTATGTTATTGATTCCGTTCTACTCTACTCTGTTGCTCTGATCCCCGACGACAGCAACACATCAACAATACAAATGCTGCATGCTAAAGAGCGTAGCTCGTAAAACTCGTCTGTCCTCGGGTTGCAACACTCACTACCGAGTTCCAAACTGCCTCTGTCCTCGGGTTGCAACGCTCCACTACTGAGTTCCAAACTGCCTCTGTCCTCGGGTTGCAACACTCACTACCGAGTTCCAAACTGCCTCTGTCCTCGGGTTGCAACGCTCCACTACCGAGTTCCAAACTGCCTCTGTCCTCGGGTTGCAACGCTCCACTACCGAGTTCCAAACTGCCTCTGTCCTCGGGTTGCAACGCTCCACTACCGAGTTCCAAACTGCCTCTGTCCTCGGGTTGCAACGCTCCACTACCGAGTTCCAAACTGCCTCTGTCCTCGGGTTGCAACGCTCCACTACCGAGTTCCAAACTGCCTCTGTCCTCGGGTTGCAACGCTCCACTACTGAGTTCCAAACTGCCTCTGTCCTCGGGTTGCAACACTCCACTACCGAGTTCCAAACTGCCTCTGTCCTCGGGTTGCAACGCTCCACTACTGAGTTCCAAACTGCCTCTGTCCTCGGGTTGCAACAATCACTACCTAGTTCCAAACTGCCTCTGTCCTCGGGTTGCAGCGCTCCACTACTGAGTTCCAAACTGCCTCTGTCCTCGGGTTGCAGCGCTCCACTACCGAGTTCCAAACTGCCTCTGTCCTCGGGTTGCAACGCTCCACTACCTAGTTCCAAACTGCCTCTGTCCTCGGGTTGCAACGCTCCACTACTGAGTTCCAAACTGCCTCTGTCCTCGGGTTGCAACGCTCCACTACCTAGTTCCAAACTGCCTCTGGAAGCAACGTCAGCACTACCGAGTTCCAAACTGCCTCTGTCCTCGGGTTGCAACACTCACTACCGAGTTCCAAACTGCCTCTGGAAGCAACTTCAGCACTACCGAGTTCCAAACTGCCTCTGTCCTCGGGTTGCAACGCTCCACTACTGAGTTCCAAACTGCCTCTGTCCTCGGGTTGCAACGCTCCACTACTGAGTTCCAAACTGCCTCTGTCCTCGGGTTGCAACACTCACTACCGAGTTCCAAACTGCCTCTGGAAGCAACTTCAGCACTACCGAGTTCCAAACTGCCTCTGTCCTCGGGTTGCAACGCTCCACTACCGAGTTCCAAACTGCCTCTGTCCTCGGGTTGCAACGCTCCACTACCGAGTTCCAAACTGCCTCTGTCCTCGGGTTGCAACGCTCCACTACCGAGTTCCAAACTGCCTCTGTCCTCGGGTTGCAACGCTCCACTACCGAGTTCCAAACTGCCTCTGTCCTCGGTTTACAACACTCCACTACCGAGTTCCAAACTGCCTCTGTCCTCGGGTTGCAACGCTCCACTACCGAGTTCCAAACTGCCTCTGTCCTCGGGTTGCAACGCTCCACTACCGAGTTCCAAACTGCCTCTGTCCTCGGGTTGCAACGCTCCACTACTGAGTTCCAAACTGCCTCTGTCCTCGGGTTGCAACGCTCCACTACTGAGTTCCAAACTGCATCTGTCCTCGGGTTGCAACGCTCCACTACTGAGTTCCAAACTGCCTCTGTCCTCGGGTTGCAACGCTCCACTACCGAGTTCCAAACTGCCTCTGTCCTCGGGTTGCAACGCTCCACTACCGAGTTCCAAACTGCCTCTGTCCTCGGGTTGCAACACTCCACTACCGAGTTCCAAACTGCCTCTGTCCTCGGGTTGCAACACTCACTACCGAGTTCCAAACTGCCTCTGTCCTCGGGTTGCAACACTCACTACCGAGTTCCAAACTGCCTCTGTCCTCGGGTTGCAACACTCACTACCGAGTTCCAAACTGCCTCTGTCCTCGGGTTGCAACGCTCCACTACTGAGTTCCAAACTGCCTCTGTCCTCGGGTTGCAACGCTCCACTACCGAGTTCCAAACTAAATCTGTCCTCGGGTTGCAACGCTCCACTACTGAGTTCCAAACTGCCTCTGTCCTCGGGTTGCAACGCTCCACTACTGAGTTCCAAACTGCCTCTGTCCTCGGGTTGCAACGCTCACTACCGAGTTCCAAACTGCCTCTGTCCTCGGGTTGCAACGCTCCACTACCGAGTTCCAAACTGCCTCTGTCCTCGGGTTGCAACGCTCCACTACCGAGTTCCAAACTGCCTCTGTCCTCGGGTTGCAACGCTCCACTACCGAGTTCCAAACTGCCTCTGTCCTCGGGTTGCAACGCTCCACTACCGAGTTCCAAACTGCCTCTGTCCTCGGGTTGCAACGCTCCACTACTGAGTTCCAAACTGCCTCTGTCCTCGGGTTGCAACGCTCCACTACTGAGTTCCAAACTGCCTCTGTCCTCGGGTTGCAACGCTCCACTACTGAGTTCCAAACTGCCTCTGTCCTCGGGTTGCAACGCTCCACTACTGAGTTCCAAACTGCCTCTGTCCTCGGGTTGCAACGCTCACTACCGAGTTCCAAACTGCCTCTGTCCTCGGGTTGCAACGCTCCACTACTGAGTTCCAAACTGCCTCTGTCCTCGGGTTGCAACGCTCCACTACTGAGTTCCAAACTGCCTCTGTCCTCGGGTTGCAACGCTCCACTACCGAGTTCCAAACTGCCTCTGTCCTCGGGTTGCAACGCTCCACTACCGAGTTCCAAACTGCCTCTGTCCTCGGGTTGCAACGCTCCACTACCGAGTTCCAAACTGCCTCTGTCCTCGGGTTGCAACGCTCCACTACCGAGTTCCAAACTGCCTCTGTCCTCGGGTTGCAACGCTCCACTACTGAGTTCCAAACTGCCTCTGTCCTCGGGTTGCAACGCTCCACTACCGAGTTCCAAACTGCCTCTGTCCTCGGGTTGCAACGCTCCACTACCGAGTTCCAAACTGCCTCTGTCCTCGGGTTGCAACGCTCCACTACCGAGTTCCAAACTGCCTCTGTCCTCGGGTTGCAACGCTCCACTACTGAGTTCCAAACTTGTCTGTCCTCGGGTTGCAACGCTCCACTACCGAGTTCCAAACTGCCTCTGTCCTCGGGTTGCAACGCTCCACTACTGAGTTCCAAACTGCCTCTGTCCTCGGGTTGCAACGCTCCACTACTGAGTTCCAAACTGCCTCTGTCCTCGGGTTGCAACGCTCCACTACCGAGTTCCAAACTGCCTCTGTCCTCGGGTTGCAACGCTCCACTACCGAGTTCCAAACTGCCTCTGTCCTCGGGTTGCAACGCTCCACTACCGAGTTCCAAACTGCCTCTGTCCTCGGGTTGCAACGCTCCACTACCGAGTTCCAAACTGCCTCTGTCCTCGGGTTGCAACGCTCCACTACCGAGTTCCAAACTGCCTCTGTCCTCGGGTTGCAACGCTCCACTATCGAGTTCCAAACTGCCTCTGTCCTCGGGTTGCAACGCTCCACTACCGAGTTCCAAACTGCCTCTGTCCTCGGGTTGCAACGCTCCACTACTGAGTTCCAAACTGCCTCTGTCCTCGGGTTGCAACGCTCACTACCGAGTTCCAAACTGCCTCTGTCCTCGGGTTGCAACGCTCCACTACCGAGTTCCAAACTGCCTCTGTCCTCGGGTTGCAACGCTCCACTACTGAGTTCCAAACTGCCTCTGGAAGAAACGTCAGCACAACAACTGTCCTTCGGGAGCTTCAGGAAATGGGTTTCCGTGGCCGAGCGGCCGCACACAAGCCTAAGATAACCATGCGAAAATGCCAAGCGTCGGCTGTAGTGGTGTAAATCTCACCACCATTTGACACCTGAGCAGTGGGAACACGTTCTCTGGAGTGATGAATCACGCTTCACCATCTGGCAGTCCGATGGAAAAATCTGGTTTCGGCAGATGACAGGAGAACGCTACCGGCCTCAATGCATAGTGTCAACTGTAAAGTTTGGTGGAGGAAAAATAGGCCCCTTAGTTCCAAGTGAAGGGAAATCTTAACGTTACAGCATACAATGACATTCTAGATGGTTCGGGGAAGGTCCTTTCCTGTTTCAGCATGACAATGCCCCCGTGACCAAAGCGAGGTCCATACAGAAATGGTTTGTTGAGATCGGTGTGGAAGAACTTGAACGGCCTGCACAGAGCCCTGACCTCAACCCCATCAAACACCTTTGGGATGAATTGGAACGCCGACTGCGAGCCAGGCCTAATCGCCCAACATCAGTGACCGAACTCACAAATACTCTTGTGGCTGAATGGAAGCAAGTCCCCTCAGCAATGTTCCAACATCTAGTGGAAACCCTTACCAGAAGAGTGGAGGCTGTTATAGCAGCAATGGGGGGTGGGGGGTGATGGGGCAACTCCATATTTTGGAATGAGATGCTAGACGATCAGCTGTCCTCATCCTGTTGGTAAGGTAGTGTCCATCCCTCGTATTATAAACCAGGGTAATAACGGAGCTGTGAGTCAGGAAGCAGGTGTCCTCATCCTGTTGGTCAGGTAGTGTCCATCCCTCGTATTATAAACCAGGGTAATAACGGAGCTGTGAGTCAGGAAGCAGGTGTCCTCATCCTGTTGGTCAGGTAGTGTCCGTCCCTCGTATTATAAACCAGGGTAATAACGGAGCTGTGAGTCAGGAAGCAGGTGTCCTCATCCTGTTGGTCAGGTAGTGTCCGTCCCTCGTATTATAAACCAGGGTAATAACGGAGCTGTGAGTCAGGAAGCAGGTGTCCTCATCCTGTTGGTCAGGTAGTGTCCGTCCCTCGTATTATAAACCAGGGTAATAACGGAGCTGTGAGTCAGGAAGCAGGTGTCCTCATCCTGTTGGTCAGGTAGTGTCCGTCCCTCGTACTATAAACCAGGGTAATAACGGAGCTGTGAGTCAGGAAGCAGGTGTCCTCATCTTGTTGGTCAGGTAGTGTCCATCCCTCGTATTATAAACCAGGGTAATAACGGAGCTGTGAGTCAGGAAGCAGGTGTCCTCATCCTGTTGGTCAGGTAGTGTCCAGTAAGGAGACATATACATCAGGCTCCACACCGGGACAACAGGACAATACCAACTGGTGAGGAAACACAAGGGACAGAACCAGTAAGGAGACATATGCATCAGGCTACACACCGGGACAACAGAACCAGTAAGGAGACATATACATCAGGCTACACACCGGGACAACAGAACCAGTAAGGAGACATGTACATCAGGCTACACACCGGGACAACAGAACCAGTAAGGAGACATATGCATCAGGCTACACACCGGGACAACAGAACCAGTAAGGAGACATGTACATCAGGCTACACACCGGGACAACAGAACCAGTAAGGAGCCATATACATCAGGCTACACACCAGGACAACAGAACCAGTAAGGAGACATATACATCAGGCTACACACCGGGACAACAGGACCAGTAAGGAGACATATACATCAGGCTACACATCGGGACAACAGAACCAGTAAGGAGACATGTACATCAGGCTACACACCGGGACAACAGAACCAGTAAGGAGACATATACATCAGGCTACACACCGGGACAACAGAACCAGTAAGGAGACATATACATCAGGCTACACACCGGGACAAGAGGACCAGTAAGGAGACATATACATCAGGCTACACACCGGGACAACAGAACCAGTAAGGAGACATATACATCAGGCTACACACCGGGACAACAGAACCAGTAAGGAAACATATACATCAGGCTACACACCGGGACAACAGAACCAGTAAGGAGACATGTACATCAGGCTACACACCGGGACAACAGAACCAGTAATGAGACATATACATCAGGCTACACACCGGGACAACAGAACCAGTAAGGAGACATATACATCAGGCTACACACCGGGACAAGAGGACCAGTAAGGAGACATATACATCAGGCTACACACCGGGACAACAGAACCAGTAAGGAGACATATACATCAGGCTACACACTGGGACAACAGAACCAGTAAGGAGACATATACATCAGGCTACACACCGGGACAACAGAACCAGTAAGGAGACATATACATCAGGCTACACACCGGGACAACAGAACCAGTAAGGAGACATATACCTCAGGCTACACATCGGGACAAGAGGACCAGTAAGGAGACATATACATCAGGCTACACACCGGGACAACAGAACCAGTAAGGAGACATGTACATCAGGCTACACACCGGGACAACAGAACCAGTAAGGAGACATATACATCAGGCTACACACCGGGACAACAGAACCAGTAAGGAGACATATACATCAGGCTACACACCGGGACAAGAGGACCAGTAAGGAGACATATACATTAGGCTACACACCGGGACAACAGAACCAGTAAGGAGACATATACATCAGGCTACACACCGGGACAACAGAACCAGTAAGGAGACATATACATCAGGCTACACACCGGGACAACAGAACCAGTAAGGAGACATGTACATCAGGCTACACACCGGGACAACAGAACCAGTAAGGAGACATATACATCAGGCTACACACCGGGACAACAGAACCAGTAAGGAGACATATACATCAGGCTACACACCGGGACAACAGAACCAGAAGGAGACATATACATCAGGGACTGACATATAAAGGGGAGGAAATGTAATGGTCATGAGGTAATGGAGTCCAGGTGTGAATCATAATGGAGTCCAGGTGGGAATCATAATGATTAACAGGTGTGAATCATAATGATTAACAGGTGTGAATCATAATGACGTCCAGGTGTGAATCATAATGACGTCCAGGTGTGAAACGTAATGATTAACAAGTGTGAAACATAATGATTAACAGGTGTGAATCCTAATAAATGACAGGTGTGAATCATAATGATTAACAGGTGTGAATCATAATGATTAACAGGTGTGACTCATAATGAATGACAGGTGTGAATTGTAATGAAGTCCAGGTGTGAATCATAATGATTAACAGGTGTGAATCATAATGATTAACAGGTGTGAATCGTAATGAAGTCCAGGTGTGAATCGTAATGAAGTCCAGGTGTGAATCATAATGAAATCCAGGTGTGAATCATAATGATTAACAGGTGTGAATCATAGTGATTAACAGGTGCGAATCAGAATGATTAACAGGTGTGAATCATAATGAAGTCCAGGTGTGAATCATAATGAAATCCAGGTGTCAATCACAATAAAATCCAGGTGTGAATCATTAAGATTAACCGATGTGAATCATAAAGATTAACAGGTGTGAATCATAAAGATTAACAGGTGTGAATCATAAAGATTAACAGGTGTGAATCATAATGAAATCCAGGTGTGAATCATAACAGAGTCCAGGTGTGAATCATAATGAAATCCAGGTGTGAATCATAAAGATTAACAGGTGTGAATCATAATGAAATCCAGGTGTGAATCACAATGACTAACAGGTGTGAATCATAATGATGAACAGGTGTGAATCATAATAATTAACAGGTGTGAATCATAATGATTAACAGGTGTGAATCATAATGAAGTCCAGGTGTGAATCATAATGATTAACAGGTGCGCGTAACGATGAATCCCTGGACCGGTGGGTTGGTATTCTGGCGACGTCGTACGGCGGAGTGGAGGAGCAGGAGAAGATGTGACAACCAGACTCCTTATAAAAGAGAGTTAGTGATTCAGAAATGAAATCAAACAGCTGAGAAATCCTTATGATAACGATTCAAATCAAAGAGCGGATAGATCAACACAGACATTGAAACATGTACAAACCGCTGGAGTCTATACAACCAAATCAAATGTTCAGACGTTAAACCCCAACCCCGGTCTGGTCTGCTTGGTCTTCTCTAAACCCCAAACCCCGGTCTGGTCTGCTTGGTCTTCTCTAAACCCCAAACCCCAGTCTGGTCTGCTTGGTCTTCTCTAAACCCCAAACCCCGGTCTGGTCTGCTTGGTCTTCTCTAAACCCCACAAACCCCGGTCTGGTCTGCTTGGTCTTCTATAAACCCCAAACCCCGGTCTGGTCTGCTTGGTCTTCTCTAAACCCCACAAACCCCGGTCTGGTCTGCTTGGTCTTCTCTAAACCCCACAAACCCCGGTCTGGTCTGCTTGGTTTTCTCTAAACCCCAAACCCCGTTCTGGTCTGCTTGGTCTTCTCTAAACCCCAAATCCCGGTCTGGTCTGCTTGGTCTTCTCTAAACCCCACAAACCCCGGTCTGGTCTGCTTGGTCTTCTCTAAACCCCAAACCCCGGTCTGGTCTGCTTGGTCTTCTCTAAACCCCAAACCCCGGTCTGGTCTGCTTGGTCTTCTCTAAACCCCACAAACCCCGGTCTGGTCTGCTTGGTCTTCTCTAAACCCCACAAACCCCGGTCTGGTCTGCTTGGTCTTCTCTAAACCCCACAAACCCCGGTCTGGTCTGCTTGGTCTTCTCTAAACCCCAAAACGTTGTTTTACAATTTGTAAACTGTCACCCCGACAACAAGAAAACTGAACTGACACTTACCGAGCCTGGCTTTAAGCCAGAACAAGTAGTGTTGGTTTTAGTGTGATTGTTCAGATTGTTGTGAGAGCTCAGCTTACACATGTCTGTGGTCTCTGTGTGATGAGAACCATTCAGACCACAGCGTTCTTCACATACTACAGACCAAACCATGAAAAAGCCCCCTCAGAGAAGCTAGTAGGAACAACATAATGTGGACATCTTGGAGAGAGAATTTACACGTGGGAAGATTGAACAATGTCAGGAATTTCCTTTTTTACTCTCTAGTAGTGTTTTAGACAACTGTCGGGGGGGGTACTTTCTAAAATGTAGCAGGTTATTGTAGCTGCCTCAGAGAGCATGGCACGGTGCATCTCCATCTGTAATATAATGTTTAGTCCCTCTCTATCTGTAATATAATGTTTAGTCCCTCTCCATCTGTAATATAATGTTTAGTCCCTCTCCACCATAGTAGTCCCTCCATCTGTAATATAATGTTTAGTCCCTCCATCTGTAATGACATTTTTAGTCTCTCCATCTGTAATATAATGTTTAGTCTCTCCATCTGTAATATAATGTTTAGTCCCTCTCCATCTGTAATATAATGTTTAGTCCCTCCATCTGTAATATAATGTTTAGTCCCTCTCCATCTGTAATATAATGTTTAGTCCCTCCATCTGTAATATAATGTTTAGTCCGTCTCCACCATAGGACTCTCTCCATCTGTAATATAATGTTTAGTCTCTCCATCTGTAATGTAATGTTTAGTCCCTCTCCACCATAGGAGTCCCTCCATCTGTAATATAATGTTTAGTCCCTCCATCTGTAATGTAATGTTTAGTCCCTCCATCTGTAATATAATGTTTAATCCCTCTCCATCTGTAATATAATGTTCATCCCTCCATCTGTAATGTAATGTTTAGTCCCTCTCCACCATAGGAGTTTCTCCACCTGTAATGTAATGTTTAGTTTCTCCATCTGTAATATAATGTTTAGTCTCTCCATCTGTAATATAATAATTAGTCTCTCCATCTGTAATGTAATGTTTAGTTTCTCCATCTGTAATATAATGTTTAGTCCCTCTCCCCCATAGGAGTCTCTCCATCTGTAATATAATGTTAAGTCCCTCTCCACCATAGGAGTCTCTCCATCTGTAATATAATGTTTAGTCCCTCTCCACCACAGGAGTCCCTCCATCTGTAATGTAATGTTTAGTCCCTCCATCTGTAATATAATGTTTAGTCCCTCCATCTGTAATATAATGTTTAGTCCCTCTCCACCATAGTAGTCTCTCCATCTGTAATATAATGTTTAGTCCCTCTCCTCCATAGAAGTCTCTCCATCTGTAATACAATGTATAGTCCCTCTCCACCACAGGAGTTCTCCATCTGTAATATAATGTTTAGTCCCTCTCCACCATAGGTCAAATTCAAATTTCACAAGACATTTGGGCATTAGTGTGTGTGTGTGTGCCTCGTGTGTGTGTGTGTGTGTGTGCATCGCGTGTGTGTGTGTGTGGGGGGAGGGGGTCTGTTTGTAAAGGGTTAGGCCTCCAGTGGCTCTGAAATACGGCCTGTTGAAAGAAAACTCTTTTTGGCAGGGTCTCCTCCAATCTGTTCCCTCTCCTCCACTTTGCTCCCTCTCTCCATCTCTCTAATCATGTTTTTGGACAGTCTTATCAGAGCAGCACCACTGCCTAGAGCACAACATCATCAGGGAAAACTTTTCTGGCTCTTCTCTTCGTTCTCTGGCTCTCCTCCTGTCTTCCTCTGGCTTTCCTCCTTTCTTTCTCTACGAGAGAGGAATGGTTTCCCGGTCTGTTCTGGCGTCTCGGGGCCCAATGGTAGCAAATGAAATTAAGACAGCCCATTAAGTGATTTCCGTGGATGTCAGTGTAGTCGAGGTAGGATGCTCGCTAGCTCGTTGATTCAGGGGAAAGACTTGTCACTGATAGAAAGGGAGGTGTAGGAAGTTCAACCCTGACAGCAAAGCCAAGGACCAGGTCACAGGGACACAGGAGAGAGGTGGTGATTAGTCTCTAAGGACCAGGTCACCAGGACACCAGGACACCAGGACACCAGGACACCAGGTCACAGGAGAGAGGTGGTGATTAGTCTCTAAGGACCAGGTCACAGGGACACCAGGACACCAGGACACCAGGTCACAGGAGAGAGGTGGTGATTAGTCTCTAAGGACCAGGTCACCAGGTCACCAGGACACCAGGACACAGGAGAGAGGTGGTGATTAGACTCTAAGGACCAGGACACCAGGACACAGGAGAGAGGTGGTGATTAGTCTCTAAGGACCAGTCCTTAGAGAGAGAAGGGGAGGTGTAGGAAGTTCAACCCTGACAGCAAAGCCAAGGACCAGGTCACCGGGACACCAGGACACCGGGACACAGGAGAGAGGTGGTGATTAGACTAAGGACCAGGACACCAGCACACCAGGACACCAGGACACCAGGACACCGGGACACCAGGACACCAGGACACCAGGAGAGAGGTGGTGATTAGACTAAGGACCAGGACACCAGGACACCAGGACACCGGGACACCAGGACACCGGGACACAGGAGAGAGGTGGTGATTAGTGTCTAAGGACCAGTCCTTAGAGAGAGAAAGGGAGGTGTAGGAAGTTCAACCCTGACAGCAAAGCCAAGGACCAGGACACCGGGACACCAGGACACCGGGACACCGGGACACCAGGACACCGGGACACCAGGACACCGGGACACCAGGACACCAGGACACCAGGACACCAGGATACCAGGACACCAGGACATCGGGACACCAGGACACCGGGACACCAGGACACCGGGACACCAGGACATCAGGACATCAGGACATCGGGACACCAGGACACCGGGAGACCAGGACACCGGGACATCGGGACACCGGGACACCAGGACACCAGGTCACCAGGACACCGGGACACCAGGTCACCAGGTCACCGGGACACCAGTTCTGCAGGACACCAGGACACCAGGTCACCAGGTCACCGGGACACCAGGACTGCAGGACACCAGGACACCGGGTCACCGGGACACCAGGATACCAGGTCACCAGGACACCAGGTCACCAGGACACAGGAGAGAGGTGTAGATGTGGATGAGGTGATTGGTCTTTTACTTCTCTCATTATTATATAAAAGCTTATTAAATAAAGGCTCCAGCAAAGCTGTGTGTGGTTCATGTGTGTCTCAGTCCAATTAGAACACACAACTGGGACCTGAGCAATGACTGAGGAGTTGGAGAGGGAAGACAAGATACAAAAGGAAAAGAAGAAGAGAGAGAGATGGAGAAAGATAGAGAGAAAAAAGAGGGGGGGACAGAGAGGGATAGAAGAAAAATTGAGAAAGAGAGAAAGAGACAGAGAGAGAACGAGAGAGAGAGAGAAGGGGGGAGTAGAGAGAGAGATAGAGATAGAGAGAAGGGGGGAGTAGAGAAGGGGGGAGTAGAGAGAAGGGGGAGTAGAGAGAAGGAGAGAGTAGAGAGAATGAGATCACTGATCTGAGCTGTGTCATTAGGATAAGTGAAGAAAGATAGAGAGAGGTAGAGAGAAGGGGGGGGGAGTTAACACTGAGAGTTTTTGATTTCCCCTGTCAATATCACATCTCTAGACAGGACCAGGAACTGACCCTGAGTTAACACTTAGAGGATTTGATTTCCCCTGTCAATCTCACCTCTCTAGACAGGACCAGGAACTGACCCTGAGTTAACACTGAGAGTTAACTGACCCTGAGTTAACACTGAGAGTTAACTGACCCTGAGTTAACACTGAGAGTTAACTGACCCTGAGTTAACACTGAGAGTTAACTGACCCTGAGTTAACACTGAGAGTTAACTGACCCTGAGTTACAGTTGATAGATGTAGTCACATTTGATAGATGTAGATGCAGTACAGTAGATAGATGTAGATACAGTAGATAGATGTAGATACAGTAGATAGATGTAGATACAGTAGATAGGTAGATACAGGAGATAGATGTATTTACAGTAGATAGATGTAGTTACAGTAGATATAGGTAGATACAGTAGATAGATGTATTTACAGTAGATAGATGTAGATACAGTAGATATAGGTAGATACAGTAGATAGATGTAGATACAGTAGATAGATGTAGATACAGTAGATAGATGTAGTTACAGTAGATAGATGTAGTTACAGTAGATATATGTAGTTACAGTAGATAGATGTAGATACAGTAGATAGATGTAGTTACAGTAGATAGATGTAGATACAGTAGATATATGTAGTTACAGTAGATAGATGTAGATACAGTAGATATATGTAGTTACAGTAGATAGATGTAGATACAGTAGATAGATGTAGTTACAGTATATAGATGTATTTACAGTAGATAGTTGTAGATACAGTAGATAGATGTAGTTACAGTAGATATATGTAGTTACAGTAGATAGGTAGTTACAGTAGATAGATGTAGTTACAGTAGATATATGTAGTTACAGTAGATAGGTAGTTACAGTAGATAGATGTAGTTACAGTACAGTAGATAGATGTAGTTACAGTAGATAGTTGTAGTTACAGTAGATAGATGTAGTCATAGTAGATAGATCTAGTTACAGTAGATAGATGTAGTCACAGTTGATAGATGTAGATATAGTACAGTAGATAGATGTAGATACAGTAGATAGGTAGATACAGGAGATAGATGTAGTTACAGTAGATAGATGTAGATACAGTAGATAGGTAGATACAGGAGATAGATGTAGATACAGGAGATAGATGTAGTTACAGTAGATATATGTAGATACAGTAGATAGGTAGATACAGGAGATAGATGTAGATACAGTAGATATATGTAATTACAGTAGATAGATGTAGTTACAGTTGATAGATGTAGTCACATTTGATAGATGTAGATACAGTAGATAGATGTAGATACAGGAGATAGGTAGATACAGGAGATAGATGTAGATACAGTAGATAGATGTAGTTACAGTACATTAGATAGGTGTAGTTACAGTATATAGATGTAGTCACAGTAGATAGATGTAGTTACAGTAGATAGGTGTAGTTACAGTATATAGATGTAGTCACAGTAGATAGATGTAGTTACAGTACATTAGATAGGTGTAGTCACAGTAGATAGATGTAGATACAGTAGATAGGTGTAGTTACAGTATATAGATGTAGTCACAGTAGATAGGTGTAGTTACAGTAGATAGATGTAGTTACAGTAGATAGATGTAGTTACAGTAGATAGATGTAGATACAGTAGATAGATGTAGTTACAGTAGATAGATGTAGTTACAGTAGATAGATGTAGTTACAGTACATTAGATAGGTGTAGTTACAGTAGATAGATGTAGTTACAATAGATAGATGTAGATACAGTAGATAGGTAGATACAGGAGATAGATGTAGATACAGTAGATAGGTAGATACCGGAGATAGGTAAATACAGGAGATAGATGTAGTTACAGTAGATAGATGTAGATACAGTAGATAGGTAGTTACAGTATATAGATGTAGATACAGTAGATAGGTAGATACCGGAGATAGGTAGATACAGGAGATAGATGTAGTTACAGTAGATAGATGTAGATACAGTAGATAGATGTCGATACAGTAGATAGGTAGATACAGTAGATATATGTAGATACAGTAGATAGGTAGATACAGGAGATAGATGTAGTTACAGTAGATAGATGTAGTTACAGTACATTAGATAGGTGTAGTTACAGTAGATAGATGTAGATACAGTAGATAGGTAGATACAGTAGATAGATGTAGTTACAGTAGATAGGTAGATACAGTAGATATATGTAGATACAGTAGATAGGTAGATACAGGAGATAGATGTATATACAGTAGATAGGTAGTTACAGTAGATAGATGTCGATACAGTAGATAGGTAGATACAGTAGATAGATGTAGATACAGTAGATAGGTAGATACAGGAGATAGATGTAGTTACAGTAGATAGATGTAGTTACAGTACATTAGATAGGTGTAGTTACAGTAGATAGATGTAGATACAGTAGATAGGTAGATACAGTAGATAGATGTAGTTACAGTAGATAGGTAGATACAGTAGATAGATGTAGATACAGTAGATAGGTAGTTACAGGAGATAGATGCAGTTACAGTAGATAGGTAGTTACAGTAGATATATGTAGATAGGTAGATATAGGAGATAGATGTAGATACAGTAGATAGGTAGATACAGGAGATAGATGTAGTTACAGTACATTAGATAGGTGTAGTTACAGTATATAGATGTAGATACAGGAGATAGAGGTAGTTACAGTAGATAGATGTAGATACAGTAGATAGGTAGATACAGGAGATAGATGTAGATACAGTAGATAGATGTAGTTACAGTAGATAGATGTAGATACAGTAGATAGGTAGATACAGGAGATAGATGTAGTTACAGTAGATAGGTAGGTACAGGAGATAGATGTAGTTACAGTAGATAGATGTAGATACAGTAGATAGATGTAGATACAGTAGATAGGTAGATACAGGAGATATATGTAGTTACAGTAGATAGGTAGATACAGGAGATAGATGTAGATACAGTAGATAGGTAGATACAGGAGATAGATGTAGATACAGTACATTAGATAGGTGTAGTTACAGTAGATAGATGTAGATACAGTAGATAGATGTAGTTACAGTAGATAGATGTAGATACAGTAGATAGGTAGATACAGGAGATAGATGTAGATACAGTAGATAGGTAGATACCGGAGATAGGTAGATACAGGAGATAGATGTAGTTACAGTAGATAGATGTAGATACAGTAGATAGATGTCGATACAGTAGATAGGTAGATACAGGAGATAGATGTAGTTACATTAGATAGATGTAGTTACAGTAGATAGATGTAGATACAGTAGATAGATGTAGTTACATTAGATAGATGTAGTTACAGTAGATAGATGTAGATACAGTAGATAGATGTAGTCACAGTTGATAGATGTAGTCACATTTGATAGATGTAGATACAGTAGATAGGTAGATACAGGAGATAGATGTAGATACAGTAGATAGGTAGATACCGGAGATAGGTAGATACAGGAGATAGATGTAGTTACAGTAGATAGATGTAGATACAGTAGATAGGTAGTTACAGTATATAGATGTAGATACAGTAGATAGGTAGATACCGGAGATAGGTAGATACAGGAGATAGATGTAGTTACAGTAGATAGATGTAGATACAGTAGATAGATGTCGATACAGTAGATAGGTAGATACAGGAGATAGATGTAGTTACAGTAGATAGATGTAGTTACAGTACATTAGATAGGTGTAGTTACAGTAGATAGGTAGATACAGTAGATAGATGTAGTTACAGTAGATAGATGTAGATACAGTAGATAGATGTAGATACAGTAGATAGGTAGATACAGGAGATATATGTAGATACAGTAGATAGGTAGATACCGGAGATAGGTAAATACAGGAGATAGATGTAGTTACAGTAGATAGATGTAGATACAGTAGATAGGTAGTTACAGTATATAGATGTAGATACAGTAGATAGGTAGATACCGGAGATAGGTAGATACAGGAGATAGATGTAGTTACAGTAGATAGATGTAGATACAGTAGATAGGTAGTTACAGTATATAGATGTAGATACAGTAGATAGGTAGATACCGGAGATAGGTAGATACAGGAGATAGATGTAGTTACAGTAGATAGATGTAGATACAGTAGATAGATGTCGATACAGTAGATAGGTAGATACAGGAGATAGATGTAGTTACAGTAGATAGATGTAGTTACAGTACATTAGATAGGTGTAGTTACAGTAGATAGATGTAGTTACAATAGATAGATGTAGATACAGTAGATAGGTAGATACAGGAGATAGATGTAGATACAGTAGATAGGTAGATACCGGAGATAGGTAAATACAGGAGATAGATGTAGTTACAGTAGATAGATGTAGATACAGTAGATAGGTAGTTACAGTATATAGATGTAGATACAGTAGATAGGTAGATACCGGAGATAGGTAGATACAGGAGATAGATGTAGTTACAGTAGATAGATGTAGATACAGTAGATAGATGTCGATACAGTAGATAGGTAGATACAGTAGATATATGTAGATACAGTAGATAGGTAGATACAGGAGATAGATGTAGTTACAGTAGATAGATGTAGTTACAGTACATTAGATAGGTGTAGTTACAGTAGATAGATGTAGATACAGTAGATAGGTAGATACAGTAGATAGATGTAGTTACAGTAGATAGGTAGATACAGTAGATATATGTAGATACAGTAGATAGGTAGATACAGGAGATAGATGTATATACAGTAGATAGGTAGTTACAGTAGATAGATGTCGATACAGTAGATAGGTAGATACAGTAGATAGATGTAGATACAGTAGATAGGTAGATACAGGAGATAGATGTAGTTACAGTAGATAGATGTAGTTACAGTACATTAGATAGGTGTAGTTACAGTAGATAGATGTAGATACAGTAGATAGGTAGATACAGTAGATAGATGTAGTTACAGTAGATAGGTAGATACAGTAGATAGATGTAGATACAGTAGATAGGTAGTTACAGGAGATAGATGTAGTTACAGTAGATAGGTAGTTACAGTAGATATATGTAGATAGGTAGATATAGGAGATAGATGTAGATACAGTAGATAGGTAGATACAGGAGATAGATGTAGTTACAGTAGATAGATGTAGTTACAGTACATTAGATAGGTGTAGTTACAGTATATAGATGTAGATACAGGAGATAGAGGTAGTTACAGTAGATAGATGTAGATACAGTAGATAGGTAGATACAGGAGATAGATGTAGATACAGTAGATAGATGTAGTTACAGTAGATAGATGTAGATACAGTAGATAGGTAGATACAGGAGATAGATGTAGTTACAGTAGATAGGTAGGTACAGGAGATAGATGTAGTTACAGTAGATAGATGTAGATACAGTAGATAGATGTAGTTACATTAGATAGATGTAGTTACAGTAGATAGATGTAGATACAGTAGATAGATGTAGTTACATTAGATAGATGTAGTTACAGTAGATAGATGTAGATACAGTAGATAGATGTAGTCACAGTTGATAGATGTAGTCACATTTGATAGATGTAGATACAGTAGATAGGTAGATACAGGAGATAGATGTAGATACAGTAGATAGGTAGATACCGGAGATAGGTAGATACAGGAGATAGATGTAGTTACAGTAGATAGATGTAGATACAGTAGATAGGTAGTTACAGTATATAGATGTAGATACAGTAGATAGGTAGATACCGGAGATAGGTAGATACAGGAGATAGATGTAGTTACAGTAGATAGATGTAGATACAGTAGATAGATGTCGATACAGTAGATAGGTAGATACAGGAGATAGATGTAGTTACAGTAGATAGATGTAGTTACAGTACATTAGATAGGTGTAGTTACAGTAGATAGGTAGATACAGTAGATAGATGTAGTTACAGTAGATAGATGTAGATACAGTAGATAGATGTAGATACAGTAGATAGGTAGATACAGGAGATAGATGTAGATACAGTAGATAGGTAGATACCGGAGATAGGTAAATACAGGAGATAGATGTAGTTACAGTAGATAGATGTAGATACAGTAGATAGGTAGTTACAGTATATAGATGTAGATACAGTAGATAGGTAGATACCGGAGATAGGTAGATACAGGAGATAGATGTAGTTACAGTAGATAGATGTAGATACAGTAGATAGGTAGTTACAGTATATAGATGTAGATACAGTAGATAGGTAGATACCGGAGATAGGTAGATACAGGAGATAGATGTAGTTACAGTAGATAGATGTAGATACAGTAGATAGATGTCGATACAGTAGATAGGTAGATACAGGAGATAGATGTAGTTACAGTAGATAGATGTAGTTACAGTACATTAGATAGGTGTAGTTACAGTAGATAGATGTAGTTACAATAGATAGATGTAGATACAGTAGATAGGTAGATACAGGAGATAGATGTAGATACAGTAGATAGGTAGATACCGGAGATAGGTAAATACAGGAGATAGATGTAGTTACAGTAGATAGATGTAGATACAGTAGATAGGTAGTTACAGTATATAGATGTAGATACAGTAGATAGGTAGATACCGGAGATAGGTAGATACAGGAGATAGATGTAGTTACAGTAGATAGATGTAGATACAGTAGATAGATGTCGATACAGTAGATAGGTAGATACAGTAGATATATGTAGATACAGTAGATAGGTAGATACAGGAGATAGATGTAGTTACAGTAGATAGATGTAGTTACAGTACATTAGATAGGTGTAGTTACAGTAGATAGATGTAGATACAGTAGATAGGTAGATACAGTAGATAGATGTAGTTACAGTAGATAGGTAGATACAGTAGATATATGTAGATACAGTAGATAGGTAGATACAGGAGATAGATGTATATACAGTAGATAGGTAGTTACAGTAGATAGATGTCGATACAGTAGATAGGTAGATACAGTAGATAGATGTAGATACAGTAGATAGGTAGATACAGGAGATAGATGTAGTTACAGTAGATAGATGTAGTTACAGTACATTAGATAGGTGTAGTTACAGTAGATAGATGTAGATACAGTAGATAGGTAGATACAGTAGATAGATGTAGTTACAGTAGATAGGTAGATACAGTAGATAGATGTAGATACAGTAGATAGGTAGTTACAGGAGATAGATGTAGTTACAGTAGATAGGTAGTTACAGTAGATATATGTAGATAGGTAGATATAGGAGATAGATGTAGATACAGTAGATAGGTAGATACAGGAGATAGATGTAGTTACAGTAGATATATGTAGTTACAGTACATTAGATAGGTGTAGTTACAGTATATAGATGTAGATACAGGAGATAGAGGTAGTTACAGTAGATAGATGTAGATACAGTAGATAGGTAGATACAGGAGATAGATGTAGATACAGTAGATAGATGTAGTTACAGTAGATAGATGTAGATACAGTAGATAGGTAGATACAGGAGATAGATGTAGTTACAGTAGATAGGTAGGTACAGGAGATAGATGTAGTTACAGTAGATAGATGTAGATACAGTAGATAGATGTAGATACAGTAGATAGGTAGATACAGGAGATATATGTAGTTACAGTAGATAGGTAGATACAGGAGATAGATGTAGATACAGTAGATAGGTAGATACAGGAGATAGATGTAGATACAGTACATTAGATAGGTGTAGTTACAGTAGATAGATGTAGATACAGTAGATAGATGTAGTTACAGTAGATAGATGTAGATACAGTAGATAGGTAGATACAGGAGATAGATGTAGATACAGTAGATAGGTAGATACCGGAGATAGGTAGATACAGGAGATAGATGTAGTTACAGTAGATAGATGTAGATACAGTAGATAGATGTCGATACAGTAGATAGGTAGATACAGGAGATAGATGTAGTTACATTAGATAGATGTAGTTACAGTAGATAGATGTAGATACAGTAGATAGATGTAGTTACATTAGATAGATGTAGTTACAGTAGATAGATGTAGATACAGTAGATAGATGTAGTCACAGTTGATAGATGTAGTCACATTTGATAGATGTAGATACAGTAGATAGGTAGATACAGGAGATAGATGTAGATACAGTAGATAGGTAGATACCGGAGATAGGTAGATACAGGAGATAGATGTAGTTACAGTAGATAGATGTAGATACAGTAGATAGGTAGTTACAGTATATAGATGTAGATACAGTAGATAGGTAGATACCGGAGATAGGTAGATACAGGAGATAGATGTAGTTACAGTAGATAGATGTAGATACAGTAGATAGATGTCGATACAGTAGATAGGTAGATACAGGAGATAGATGTAGTTACAGTAGATAGGTAGTTACAGTAGATAGATGTCGATACAGTAGATAGGTAGATACAGTAGATAGATGTAGATACAGTAGATAGGTAGATACAGGAGATAGATGTAGTTACAGTAGATAGATGTAGTTACAGTACATTAGATAGGTGTAGTTACAGTAGATAGATGTAGATACAGTAGATAGGTAGATACAGTAGATAGATGTAGTTACAGTAGATAGGTAGATACAGTAGATAGATGTAGATACAGTAGATAGGTAGTTACAGGAGATAGATGTAGTTACAGTAGATAGGTAGTTACAGTAGATATATGTAGATAGGTAGATATAGGAGATAGATGTAGATACAGTAGATAGGTAGATACAGGAGATAGATGTAGTTACAGTAGATATATGTAGTTACAGTACATTAGATAGGTGTAGTTACAGTATATAGATGTAGATACAGGAGATAGAGGTAGTTACAGTAGATAGATGTAGATACAGTAGATAGGTAGATACAGGAGATAGATGTAGATACAGTAGATAGATGTAGTTACAGTAGATAGATGTAGATACAGTAGATAGGTAGATACAGGAGATAGATGTAGTTACAGTAGATAGGTAGGTACAGGAGATAGATGTAGTTACAGTAGATAGATGTAGATACAGTAGATAGATGTAGATACAGTAGATAGGTAGATACAGGAGATATATGTAGTTACAGTAGATAGGTAGATACAGGAGATAGATGTAGATACAGTAGATAGGTAGATACAGGAGATAGATGTAGATACAGTACATTAGATAGGTGTAGTTACAGTAGATAGATGTAGATACAGTAGATAGATGTAGTTACAGTAGATAGATGTAGATACAGTAGATAGGTAGATACAGGAGATAGATGTAGATACAGTAGATAGGTAGATACCGGAGATAGGTAGATACAGGAGATAGATGTAGTTACAGTAGATAGATGTAGATACAGTAGATAGATGTCGATACAGTAGATAGGTAGATACAGGAGATAGATGTAGTTACATTAGATAGATGTAGTTACAGTAGATAGATGTAGATACAGTAGATAGATGTAGTTACATTAGATAGATGTAGTTACAGTAGATAGATGTAGATACAGTAGATAGATGTAGTCACAGTTGATAGATGTAGTCACATTTGATAGATGTAGATACAGTAGATAGGTAGATACAGGAGATAGATGTAGATACAGTAGATAGGTAGATACCGGAGATAGGTAGATACAGGAGATAGATGTAGTTACAGTAGATAGATGTAGATACAGTAGATAGGTAGTTACAGTATATAGATGTAGATACAGTAGATAGGTAGATACCGGAGATAGGTAGATACAGGAGATAGATGTAGTTACAGTAGATAGATGTAGATACAGTAGATAGATGTCGATACAGTAGATAGGTAGATACAGGAGATAGATGTAGTTACAGTAGATAGGTAGTTACAGTAGATAGATGTCGATACAGTAGATAGGTAGATACAGTAGATAGATGTAGATACAGTAGATAGGTAGATACAGGAGATAGATGTAGTTACAGTAGATAGATGTAGTTACAGTACATTAGATAGGTGTAGTTACAGTAGATAGATGTAGATACAGTAGATAGGTAGATACAGTAGATAGATGTAGTTACAGTAGATAGGTAGATACAGTAGATAGATGTAGATACAGTAGATAGGTAGTTACAGGAGATAGATGTAGTTACAGTAGATAGGTAGTTACAGTAGATATATGTAGATAGGTAGATATAGGAGATAGATGTAGATACAGTAGATAGGTAGATACAGGAGATAGATGTAGTTACAGTAGATAGATGTAGTTACAGTACATTAGATAGGTGTAGTTACAGTATATAGATGTAGATACAGGAGATAGAGGTAGTTACAGTAGATAGATGTAGATACAGTAGATAGGTAGATACAGGAGATAGATGTAGATACAGTAGATAGATGTAGTTACAGTAGATAGATGTAGATACAGTAGATAGGTAGATACAGGAGATAGATGTAGTTACAGTAGATAGGTAGGTACAGGAGATAGATGTAGTTACAGTAGATAGATGTAGATACAGTAGATAGATGTAGATACAGTAGATAGGTAGATACAGGAGATATATGTAGTTACAGTAGATAGGTAGATACAGGAGATAGATGTAGATACAGTAGATAGGTAGATACAGGAGATAGATGTAGATACAGTACATTAGATAGGTGTAGTTACAGTAGATAGATGTAGATACAGTAGATAGATGTAGTTACAGTAGATAGATGTAGATACAGTAGATAGGTAGATACAGGAGATAGATGTAGATACAGTAGATAGGTAGATACCGGAGATAGGTAGATACAGGAGATAGATGTAGTTACAGTAGATAGATGTAGATACAGTAGATAGATGTCGATACAGTAGATAGGTAGATACAGGAGATAGATGTAGTTACATTAGATAGATGTAGTTACAGTAGATAGATGTAGATACAGTAGATAGATGTAGTTACATTAGATAGATGTAGTTACAGTAGATAGATGTAGATACAGTAGATAGATGTAGTCACAGTTGATAGATGTAGTCACATTTGATAGATGTAGATACAGTAGATAGGTAGATACAGGAGATAGATGTAGATACAGTAGATAGGTAGATACCGGAGATAGGTAGATACAGGAGATAGATGTAGTTACAGTAGATAGATGTAGATACAGTAGATAGGTAGTTACAGTATATAGATGTAGATACAGTAGATAGGTAGATACCGGAGATAGGTAGATACAGGAGATAGATGTAGTTACAGTAGATAGATGTAGATACAGTAGATAGATGTCGATACAGTAGATAGGTAGATACAGGAGATAGATGTAGTTACAGTAGATAGATGTAGTTACAGTACATTAGATAGGTGTAGTTACAGTAGATAGGTAGATACAGTAGATAGATGTAGTTACAGTAGATAGATGTAGATACAGTAGATAGATGTAGATACAGTAGATAGGTAGATACAGGAGATAGATGTAGATACAGTAGATAGGTAGATACCGGAGATAGGTAAATACAGGAGATAGATGTAGTTACAGTAGATAGATGTAGATACAGTAGATAGGTAGTTACAGTATATAGATGTAGATACAGTAGATAGGTAGATACCGGAGATAGGTAGATACAGGAGATAGATGTAGTTACAGTAGATAGATGTAGATACAGTAGATAGGTAGTTACAGTATATAGATGTCGATACAGTAGATAGGTAGATACAGGAGATAGATGTAGTTACAGTAGATAGATGTAGTTACAGTACATTAGATAGGTGTAGTTACAGTAGATAGATGTAGTTACAATAGATAGATGTAGATACAGTAGATAGGTAGATACAGGAGATAGATGTAGATACAGTAGATAGGTAGATACCGGAGATAGGTAAATACAGGATATAGATGTAGTTACAGTAGATAGATGTAGATACAGTAGATAGGTAGTTACAGTATATAGATGTAGATACAGTAGATAGATAGATACCGGAGATAGGTAGATATAGGAGATAGATGTAGTTACAGTAGATAGATGTAGATACAGTAGATAGATGTCGATACAGTAGATAGGTAGATACAGTAGATATATGTAGATACAGTAGATAGGTAGATACAGGAGATAGATGTAGTTACAGTAGATAGATGTAGTTACAGTACATTAGATAGGTGTAGTTACAGTAGATAGATGTAGATACAGTAGATAGGTAGATACAGTAGATAGATGTAGTTACAGTAGATAGGTAGATACAGTAGATATATGTAGATACAGTAGATAGGTAGATACAGGAGATAGATGTATATACAGTAGATAGGTAGTTACAGTAGATAGATGTCGATACAGTAGATAGGTAGATACAGTAGATAGATGTAGATACAGTAGATAGGTAGATACAGGAGATAGATGTAGTTACAGTAGATAGATGTAGTTACAGTACATTAGATAGGTGTAGTTACAGTAGATAGATGTAGATACAGTAGATAGGTAGATACAGTAGATAGATGTAGTTACAGTAGATAGGTAGATACAGTAGATAGATGTAGATACAGTAGATAGGTAGTTACAGGAGATAGATGTAGTTACAGTAGATAGGTAGTTACAGTAGATATATGTAGATAGGTAGATATAGGAGATAGATGTAGATACAGTAGATAGGTAGATACAGGAGATAGATGTAGTTACAGTAGATAGATGTAGTTACAGTACATTAGATAGGTGTAGTTACAGTATATAGATGTAGATACAGGAGATAGAGGTAGTTACAGTAGATATATGTAGATACAGTAGATAGGTAGATACAGGAGATATATGTAGTTACAGTAGATAGGTAGATACAGGAGATAGATGTAGATACAGTAGATAGGTAGATACAGGAGATAGATGTAGATACAGTACATTAGATAGGTGTAGTTACAGTAGATAGATGTAGATACAGTAGATAGATGTAGTTACAGTAGATAGATGTAGATACAGTAGATAGGTAGATACAGGAGATAGATGTAGATACAGTAGATAGGTAGTTACAGTATATAGATGTAGATACAGTAGATAGGTAGATACCGGAGATAGGTAGATACAGGAGATAGATGTAGTTACAGTAGATAGATGTAGATACAGTAGATAGATGTCGATACAGTAGATAGGTAGATACAGGAGATAGATGTAGTTACAGTAGATAGATGTAGTTACAGTACATTAGATAGGTGTAGTTACAGTAGATAGGTAGATACAGTAGATAGATGTCGATACAGTAGATAGGTAGATACAGGAGATAGATGTAGTTACAGTAGATAGATGTAGTTACAGTACATTAGATAGATGTAGATACAGTAGATAGGTAGATACAGTAGATAGATGTAGTTACAGTAATTAGGTAGATACAGTAGATAGATGTAGATACAGTAGATAGGTAGATACAGGAGATAGATGTAGATACAGTAGATAGATGTAGTTACAGTAGATAGATGTAGATACAGTAGATAGGTAGATACAGTAGATAGATGTAGTTACAGTAATTAGGTAGATACAGTAGATAGATGTAGATACAGTAGATAGGTAGATACAGGAGATAGATGTAGTTACAGTAGATAGGTAGTTACAGTAGATAGATGTAGATAGGTAGATACAGGAGATAGATGTAGATACAGTAGATAGGTAGATACAGGAGATAGATGTAGTTACAGTAGATAGATGTAGTTACAGTACATTAGATAGGTGTAGTTACAGTATATAGATGTAGTTACAGTAGATATATGTAGTTACAGTAGATAGATGTAGATACAGTAGATAGGTAGATACAGTAGATAGATGTAGATACAGTAGATAGGTAGATACAGGAGATAGATGTAGTTACAGTAGATAGATGTAGTTACAGTAGATAGATGTAGATACAGTAGATAGGTAGATACAGGAGATATATGTAGTTACAGTAGATAGGTAGATACAGGAGATAGATGTAGATACAGTAGATAGGTAGATACAGGAGATAGATGTAGATACAGTACATTAGATAGGTGTAGTTAAAGTAGATAGATGTAGATACAGTAGATAGATGTAGATACAGTAGATAGATGTAGTTACAGTAGATAGATGTAGTTACAGTTGATAGATGTAGTCACATTTGATAGATGTAGATACAGTAGATAGATGTAGATACAGTAGATAGGTAGTTACAGTAGATAGATGTCGTTACAGTACAGTAGATAGTTGTAGATATAGTAGATAGTTGTAGATACAGTAGATAGATGTAGTTACAGTACAGTAGATAGATGTAGTTACAGTAGATAGTTGTAGTTACAGTAGATAGATGTAGTCATAGTAGATAGATCTAGTTACAGTAGATAGATGTAGTCACAGTTGATAGATGTAGATATAGTACAGTAGATAGATGTAGATACAGTAGATAGGTAGATACAGGAGATAGATGTAGTTACAGTAGATAGATGTAGATACAGTAGATAGGTAGATACAGGAGATAGATGTAGATACAGGAGATAGATGTAGTTACAGTAGATAGATGTAGATACAGTAGATAGGTAGATACAGGAGATAGATGTAGATACAGTTGATAGATGTCGTCACATTTGATAGATGTAGATACAGTAGATAGGTGGATACAGGAGATAGATGTAGATACAGTAGATAGATGTAGTTACAGTACATTAGATAGGTGTAGTTACAGTATATAGATGTAGTCACAGTAGATAGATGTAGTTACAGTAGATAGGTGTAGTTACAGTATATAGATGTAGTCACAGTAGATAGATGTAGTTACAGTACATTAGATAGGTGTAGTCACAGTAGATATATGTAGATACAGTAGATAGGTGTAGTTACAGTATATAGATGTAGTCACAGTAGATAGGTGTAGTGACAGTAGATAGATGTAGTTACAGTAGATAGATGTAGTTACAGTAGATATGTAGATACAGTAGATAGATGTAGTTACAGTAGATAGATGTAGTTACAGTAGATAGATGTAGTTACAGTACATTAGATAGGTGTAGTTACAGTAGATAGATGTAGTTACAATAGATAGATGTAGATACAGTAGATAGGTAGATACCGGAGATAGATGTAGATACAGTAGATAGGTAGATACCGGAGATAGGTAAATACAGGAGATAGATGTAGTTACAGTAGATAGATGTAGATACAGTAGATAGGTAGTTACAGTATATAGATGTAGATACAGTAGATAGGTAGATACCGGAGATAGGTAGATACAGGAGATAGATGTAGTTACAGTAGATAGATGTAGATACAGTAGATAGATGTCGATACAGTAGATAGGTAGATAGAGTAGATATATGTAGATACAGTAGATAGGTAGATACAGGAGATAGATGTAGTTACAGTAGATAGATGTAGTTACAGTACATTAGATAGGTGTAGTTACAGTAGATAGATGTAGATACAGTAGATAGGTAGATACAGTAGATAGATGTAGTTACAGTAGATAGGTAGATACAGTAGATATATGTAGATACAGTAGATAGGTAGATACAGGAGATAGATGTATATACAGTAGATAGGTAGATACAGTAGATAGATGTAGTTACAGTAGATAGGTAGATACAGTAGATAGATGTAGATACAGTAGATAGGTAGTTACAGGAGATAGATGTAGTTACAGTAGATAGGTAGTTACAGTAGATATATGTAGATAGGTAGATATAGGAGATAGATGTAGATACAGTAAATAGGTAGATACAGGAGATAGATGTAGTTACAGTAGATAGATGTAGTTACAGTACATTAGATAGGTGTAGTTACAGTATATAGATGTAGTTACAGTAGATATATGTAGTTACAGTAGATAGATGTAGATACAGTAGATAGGTAGATACAGTAGATAGATGTAGATACAGTAGATAGGTAGATACAGGAGATAGATGTAGTTACAGTAGATAGATGTAGTTACAGTAGATAGATGTAGATACAGTAGATAGGTAGATACAGGAGATATATGTAGTTACAGTAGATAGGTAGATACAGGAGATATATGTAGATACAGTAGATAGGTAGATACAGGAGATAGATGTAGATACAGTACATTAGATAGGTGTAGTTAAAGTAGATAGATGTAGATACAGTAGATAGATGTAGATACAGTAGATAGATGTAGTTACAGTAGATAGATGTAGTTACAGTTGATAGATGTAGTCACATTTGATAGATGTAGATACAGTAGATAGATGTAGATACAGTAGATAGGTAGTTACAGTAGATAGATGTCGTTACAGTACAGTAGATAGTTGTAGATATAGTAGATAGTTGTAGATACAGTAGATAGATGTAGTTACAGTACAGTAGATAGATGTAGTTACAGTAGATAGTTGTAGTTACAGTAGATAGATGTAGTCATAGTAGATAGATCTAGTTACAGTAGATAGATGTAGTCACAGTTGATAGATGTAGATATAGTACAGTAGATAGATGTAGATACAGTAGATAGGTAGATACAGGAGATAGATGTAGTTACAGTAGATAGATGTAGATACAGTAGATAGGTAGATACAGGAGATAGATGTAGATACAGGAGATAGATGTAGTTACAGTAGATAGATGTAGATACAGTAGATAGGTAGATACAGGAGATAGATGTAGATACAGTAGATAGATGTAGTTACAGTACATTAGATAGGTGTAGTTACAGTAGATAGGTAGATACAGTAGATAGATGTCGATACAGTAGATAGGTAGATACAGGAGATAGATGTAGTTACAGTAGATAGATGTAGTTACAGTACATTAGATAGATGTAGATACAGTAGATAGGTAGATACAGTAGATAGATGTAGTTACAGTAATTAGGTAGATACAGTAGATAGATGTAGATACAGTAGATAGGTAGATACAGGAGATAGATGTAGATACAGTAGATAGATGTAGTTACAGTAGATAGATGTAGATACAGTAGATAGGTAGATACAGTAGATAGATGTAGTTACAGTAATTAGGTAGATACAGTAGATAGATGTAGATACAGTAGATAGGTAGATACAGGAGATAGATGTAGTTACAGTAGATAGGTAGTTACAGTAGATAGATGTAGATAGGTAGATACAGGAGATAGATGTAGATACAGTAGATAGGTAGATACAGGAGATAGATGTAGTTACAGTAGATAGATGTAGTTACAGTACATTAGATAGGTGTAGTTACAGTATATAGATGTAGTTACAGTAGATATATGTAGTTACAGTAGATAGATGTAGATACAGTAGATAGGTAGATACAGTAGATAGATGTAGATACAGTAGATAGGTAGATACAGGAGATAGATGTAGTTACAGTAGATAGATGTAGTTACAGTAGATAGATGTAGATACAGTAGATAGGTAGATACAGGAGATATATGTAGTTACAGTAGATAGGTAGATACAGGAGATAGATGTAGATACAGTAGATAGGTAGATACAGGAGATAGATGTAGATACAGTACATTAGATAGGTGTAGTTAAAGTAGATAGATGTAGATACAGTAGATAGATGTAGATACAGTAGATAGATGTAGTTACAGTAGATAGATGTAGTTACAGTTGATAGATGTAGTCACATTTGATAGATGTAGATACAGTAGATAGATTTAGATACAGTAGATAGGTAGTTACAGTAGATAGATGTCGTTACAGTACAGTAGATAGTTGTAGATATAGTAGATAGTTGTAGATACAGTAGATAGATGTAGTTACAGTACAGTAGATAGATGTAGTTACAGTAGATAGTTGTAGTTACAGTAGATAGATGTAGTCATAGTAGATAGATCTAGTTACAGTAGATAGATGTAGTCACAGTTGATAGATGTAGATATAGTACAGTAGATAGATGTAGATACAGTAGATAGGTAGATACAGGAGATAGATGTAGTTACAGTAGATAGATGTAGATACAGTAGATAGGTAGATACAGGAGATAGATGTAGATACAGGAGATAGATGTAGTTACAGTAGATAGATGTAGATACAGTAGATAGGTAGATACAGGAGATAGATGTAGATACAGTTGATAGATGTCGTCACATTTGATAGATGTAGATACAGTAGATAGGTGGATACAGGAGATAGATGTAGATACAGTAGATAGATGTAGTTACAGTACATTAGATAGGTGTAGTTACAGTATATAGATGTAGTCACAGTAGATAGATGTAGTTACAGTAGATAGGTGTAGTTACAGTATATAGATGTAGTCACAGTAGATAGATGTAGTTACAGTACATTAGATAGGTGTAGTCACAGTAGATATATGTAGATACAGTAGATAGGTGTAGTTACAGTATATAGATGTAGTCACAGTAGATAGGTGTAGTGACAGTAGATAGATGTAGTTACAGTAGATAGATGTAGTTACAGTAGATATGTAGATACAGTAGATAGATGTAGTTACAGTAGATAGATGTAGTTACAGTAGATAGATGTAGTTACAGTACATTAGATAGGTGTAGTTACAGTAGATAGATGTAGTTACAATAGATAGATGTAGATACAGTAGATAGGTAGATACCGGAGATAGATGTAGATACAGTAGATAGGTAGATACCGGAGATAGGTAAATACAGGAGATAGATGTAGTTACAGTAGATAGATGTAGATACAGTAGATAGGTAGTTACAGTATATAGATGTAGATACAGTAGATAGGTAGATACCGGAGATAGGTAGATACAGGAGATAGATGTAGTTACAGTAGATAGATGTAGATACAGTAGATAGATGTCGATACAGTAGATAGGTAGATAGAGTAGATATATGTAGATACAGTAGATAGGTAGATACAGGAGATAGATGTAGTTACAGTAGATAGATGTAGTTACAGTACATTAGATAGGTGTAGTTACAGTAGATAGATGTAGATACAGTAGATAGGTAGATACAGTAGATAGATGTAGTTACAGTAGATAGGTAGATACAGTAGATATATGTAGATACAGTAGATAGGTAGATACAGGAGATAGATGTATATACAGTAGATAGGTAGATACAGTAGATAGATGTAGTTACAGTAGATAGGTAGATACAGTAGATAGATGTAGATACAGTAGATAGGTAGTTACAGGAGATAGATGTAGTTACAGTAGATAGGTAGTTACAGTAGATATATGTAGATAGGTAGATATAGGAGATAGATGTAGATACAGTAAATAGGTAGATACAGGAGATAGATGTAGTTACAGTAGATAGATGTAGTTACAGTACATTAGATAGGTGTAGTTACAGTATATAGATGTAGTTACAGTAGATATATGTAGTTACAGTAGATAGATGTAGATACAGTAGATAGGTAGATACAGTAGATAGATGTAGATACAGTAGATAGGTAGATACAGGAGATAGATGTAGTTACAGTAGATAGATGTAGTTACAGTAGATAGATGTAGATACAGTAGATAGGTAGATACAGGAGATATATGTAGTTACAGTAGATAGGTAGATACAGGAGATAGATGTAGATACAGTAGATAGGTAGATACAGGAGATAGATGTAGATACAGTACATTAGATAGGTGTAGTTAAAGTAGATAGATGTAGATACAGTAGATAGATGTAGATACAGTAGATAGATGTAGTTACAGTAGATAGATGTAGTTACAGTTGATAGATGTAGTCACATTTGATAGATGTAGATACAGTAGATAGATGTAGATACAGTAGATAG
This sequence comes from Oncorhynchus mykiss, assembly GCF_057628025.1. Classification (NCBI taxonomy): domain Eukaryota; kingdom Metazoa; phylum Chordata; class Actinopteri; order Salmoniformes; family Salmonidae; genus Oncorhynchus; species Oncorhynchus mykiss. The sequence continues at coordinate 49,987,044 of NC_143047.1, forward strand.
GTAGTTACAGTAGATAGATGTCGTTACAGTACAGTAGATAGTTGTAGATATAGTAGATAGTTGTAGATACAGTAGATAGATGTAGTTACAGTACAGTAGATAGATGTAGTTACAGTAGATAGTTGTAGTTACAGTAGATAGATGTAGTCATAGTAGATAGATCTAGTTACAGTAGATAGATGTAGTCACAGTTGATAGATGTAGATATAGTACAGTAGATAGATGTAGATACAGTAGATAGGTAGATACAGGAGATAGATGTAGTTACAGTAGATAGATGTAGATACAGTAGATAGGTAGATACAGGAGATAGATGTAGATACAGGAGATAGATGTAGTTACAGTAGATAGATGTAGATACAGTAGATAGGTAGATACAGGAGATAGATGTAGATACAGTTGATAGATGTCGTCACATTTGATAGATGTAGATACAGTAGATAGGTGGATACAGTAGATAGATGTAGATACAGTAGATAGATGTAGTTACAGTACATTAGATAGGTGTAGTTACAGTATATAGATGTAGTCACAGTAGATAGATGTAGTTACAGTAGATAGGTGTAGTTACAGTATATAGATGTAGTCACAGTAGATAGATGTAGTTACAGTACATTAGATAGGTGTAGTCACAGTAGATAGATGTAGATACAGTAGATAGGTGTAGTTACAGTATATAGATGTAGTCACAGTAGATAGGTGTAGTGACAGTAGATAGATGTAGTTACAGTAGATAGATGTAGTTACAGTAGATATGTAGATACAGTAGATAGATGTAGTTACAGTAGATATATGTAGTTACAGTAGATAGATGTAGTTACAGTACATTAGATAGGTGTAGTTACAGTAGATAGATGTAGTTACAATAGATAGATGTAGATACAGTAGATAGGTAGATACAGGAGATAGATGTAGATACAGTAGATAGGTAGATACCGGAGATAGGTAAATACAGGAGATAGATGTAGTTACAGTAGATAGATGTAGATACAGTAGATAGGTAGTTACAGTATATAGATGTAGATACAGTAGATAGGTAGATACCGGAGATAGGTAGATACAGGAGATAGATGTAGTTACAGTAGATAGATGTAGATACAGTAGATAGATGTCGATACAGTAGATAGGTAGATAGAGTAGATATATGTAGATACAGTAGATAGGTAGATACAGGAGATAGATGTAGTTACAGTAGATAGATGTAGTTACAGTACATTAGATAGGTGTAGTTACAGTAGATAGATGTAGATACAGTAGATAGGTAGATACAGTAGATAGATGTAGTTACAGTAGATAGGTAGATACAGTAGATATATGTAGATACAGTAGATAGGTAGATACAGGAGATAGATGTATATACAGTAGATAGGTAGATACAGTAGATAGATGTAGTTACAGTAGATAGGTAGATACAGTAGATAGATGTAGATACAGTAGATAGGTAGTTACAGGAGATAGATGTAGTTACAGTAGATAGGTAGTTACAGTAGATATATGTAGATAGGTAGATATAGGAGATAGATGTAGATACAGTAGATAGGTAGATACAGGAGATAGATGTAGTTACAGTAGATAGATGTAGTTACAGTACATTAGATAGGTGTAGTTACAGTATATAGATGTAGATACAGGAGATAGAGGTAGTTACAGTAGATAGATGTAGATACAGTAGATAGGTAGATACAGGAGATAGATGTAGATACAGTAGATAGATGTAGTTACAGTAGATAGATGTAGATACAGTAGATAGGTAGATACAGGAGATAGATGTAGTTACAGTAGATAGGTAGGTACAGGAGATAGATGTAGTTACAGTAGATAGATGTAGATACAGTAGATAGATGTAGATACAGTAGATAGGTAGATACAGGAGATATATGTAGTTACAGTAGATAGGTAGATACAGGAGATAGATGTAGATACAGTAGATAGGTAGATACAGGAGATGGATGTAGATACAGTACATTAGATAGGTGTAGTTACAGTAGATAGATGTAGATACAGTAGATAGATGTAGTTACAGTAGATAGATGTAGATACAGTAGATAGGTAGATACAGAAGATAGATGTAGATACAGTAGATAGGTAGATACCGGAGATAGGTAGATACAGGAGATAGATGTAGTTACAGTAGATAGATGTAGATACAGTAGATAGGTAGTTACAGTATATAGATGTAGATACAGTAGATAGGTAGATACCGGAGATAGGTAGATACAGGAGATAGATGTAGTTACAGTAGATAGATGTAGATACAGTAGATAGATGTCGATACAGTAGATAGGTAGATACAGGAGATAGATGTAGTTACAGTAGATAGATGTAGTTACAGTACATTAGATAGGTGTAGTTACAGTAGATAGGTAGATACAGTAGATAGATGTAGTTACAGTAGATAGATGTAGATACAGTAGATAGGTAGACACAGTAGATAGATGTAGTTACAGTAATTAGGTAGATACAGTAGATAGATGTAGATACAGTAGATAGGTAGATACAGGAGATAGATGTAGATACAGTAGATAGATGTAGTTACAGTAGATAGATGTAGATACAGTAGATAGGTAGATACAGTAGATAGATGTAGTTACAGTAATTAGGTAGATACAGTAGATAGATGTAGATACAGTAGATAGGTAGATACAGGAGATAGATGTAGTTACAGTAGATAGGTAGTTACAGTAGATAGATGTAGATAGGTAGATACAGGAGATAGATGTAGATACAGTAGATAGGTAGATACAGGAGATAGATGTAGTTACAGTAGATAGATGTAGTTACAGTACATTAGATAGGTGTAGTTACAGTATATAGATGTAGTTACAGTAGATATATGTAGTTACAGTAGATAGATGTAGATACAGTAGATAGGTAGATACAGTAGATAGATGTAGATACAGTAGATAGGTAGATACAGGAGATAGATGTAGTTACAGTAGATAGATGTAGTTACAGTAGATAGATGTAGATACAGTAGATAGGTAGATACAGGAGATATATGTAGTTACAGTAGATAGGTAGATACAGGAGATAGATGTAGATACAGTAGATAGGTAGATACAGGAGATAGATGTAGATACAGTACATTAGATAGGTGTAGTTAAAGTAGATAGATGTAGATACAGTAGATAGATGTAGATACAGTAGATAGATGTAGTTACAGTAGATAGATGTAGTTACAGTTGATAGATGTAGTCACATTTGATAGATGTAGATACAGTAGATAGATGTAGATACAGTAGATAGGTAGTTACAGTAGATAGATGTCGTTACAGTACAGTAGATAGTTGTAGATATAGTAGATAGTTGTAGATACAGTAGATAGATGTAGTTACAGTACAGTAGATAGATGTAGTTACAGTAGATAGTTGTAGTTACAGTAGATAGATGTAGTCATAGTAGATAGATCTAGTTACAGTAGATAGATGTAGTCACAGTTGATAGATGTAGATATAGTACAGTAGATAGATGTAGATACAGTAGATAGGTAGATACAGGAGATAGATGTAGTTACAGTAGATAGATGTAGATACAGTAGATAGGTAGATACAGGAGATAGATGTAGATACAGGAGATAGATGTAGTTACAGTAGATAGATGTAGATACAGTAGATAGGTAGATACAGGAGATAGATGTAGATACAGTTGATAGATGTCGTCACATTTGATAGATGTAGATACAGTAGATAGGTGGATACAGGAGATAGATGTAGATACAGTAGATAGATGTAGTTACAGTACATTAGATAGGTGTAGTTACAGTATATAGATGTAGTCACAGTAGATAGATGTAGTTACAGTAGATAGGTGTAGTTACAGTATATAGATGTAGTCACAGTAGATAGATGTAGTTACAGTACATTAGATAGGTGTAGTCACAGTAGATAGATGTAGATACAGTAGATAGGTGTAGTTACAGTATATAGATGTAGTCACAGTAGATAGGTGTAGTGACAGTAGATAGATGTAGTTACAGTAGATAGATGTAGTTACAGTAGATATGTAGATACAGTAGATAGATGTAGTTACAGTAGATAGATGTAGTTACAGTACATTCGATAGGTGTAGTTACAGTAGATAGATGTAGATACAGTAGATAGGTAGATACAGTAGATAGATGTAGTTACAGTAGATAGGTAGATACAGTAGATATATGTAGATACAGTAGATAGGTAGATACAGGAGATAGATGTATATACAGTAGATAGGTAGATACAGTAGATAGATGTAGTTACAGTAGATAGGTAGATACAGTAGATAGATGTAGATACAGTAGATAGGTAGTTACAGGAGATAGATGTAGTTACAGTAGATAGGTAGTTACAGTAGATATATGTAGATAGGTAGATATAGGAGATAGATGTAGATACAGTAGATAGGTAGATACAGGAGATAGATGTAGTTACAGTAGATAGATGTAGTTACAGTACATTAGATAGGTGTAGTTACAGTATATAGATGTAGATACAGGAGATAGAGGTAGTTACAGTAGATAGATGTAGATACAGTAGATAGGTAGATACAGGAGATAGATGTAGATACAGTAGATAGATGTAGTTACAGTAGATAGATGTAGATACAGTAGATAGGTAGATACAGGAGATAGATGTAGTTACAGTAGATAGGTAGGTACAGGAGATAGATGTAGTTACAGTAGATATATGTAGATACAGTAGATAGATGTAGATACAGTAGATAGGTAGATACAGGAGATATATGTAGTTACAGTAGATAGGTAGATACAGGAGATAGATGTAGATACAGTAGATAGGTAGATACAGGAGATAGATGTAGATACAGTACATTAGATAGGTGTAGTTACAGTAGATAGATGTAGATACAGTAGATAGATGTAGTTACAGTAGATAGATGTAGATACAGTAGATAGGTAGATACAGGAGATAGATGTAGATACAGTAGATAGGTAGATACCGGAGATAGGTAGATACAGGAGATAGATGTAGTTACAGTAGATAGATGTAGATACAGTAGATAGGTAGTTACAGTATATAGATGTAGATACAGTAGATAGGTAGATACCGGAGATAGGTAGATACAGGAGATAGATGTAGTTACAGTAGATAGATGTAGATACAGTAGATAGATGTCGATACAGTAGATAGGTAGATACAGGAGATAGATGTAGTTACAGTAGATAGATGTAGTTACAGTACATTAGATAGGTGTAGTTACAGTAGATAGGTAGATACAGTAGATAGATGTAGTTACAGTAGATAGATGTAGATACAGTAGATAGGTAGACACAGTAGATAGATGTAGTTACAGTAATTAGGTAGATACAGTAGATAGATGTAGATACAGTAGATAGGTAGATACAGGAGATAGATGTAGATACAGTAGATAGATGTAGTTACAGTAGATAGATGTAGATACAGTAGATAGGTAGATACAGTAGATAGATGTAGTTACAGTAATTAGGTAGATACAGTAGATAGATGTAGATACAGTAGATAGGTAGATACAGGAGATAGATGTAGTTACAGTAGAAAGGTAGTTACAGTAGATAGATGTAGATAGGTAGATACAGGAGATAGATGTAGATACAGTAGATAGGTAGATACAGGAGATAGATGTAGTTACAGTAGATAGATGTAGTTACAGTACATTAGATAGGTGTAGTTACAGTATATAGATGTAGTTACAGTAGATATATGTAGTTACAGTAGATAGATGTAGATACAGTAGATAGGTAGATACAGTAGATAGATGTAGATACAGTAGATAGGTAGATACAGGAGATAGATGTAGTTACAGTAGATAGATGTAGTTACAGTAGATAGATGTAGATACAGTAGATAGGTAGATACAGGAGATATATGTAGTTACAGTAGATAGGTAGATACAGGAGATAGATGTAGATACAGTAGATAGGTAGATACAGGAGATAGATGTAGATACAGTACATTAGATAGGTGTAGTTAAAGTAGATAGATGTAGATACAGTAGATAGATGTAGATACAGTAGATAGATGTAGTTACAGTAGATAGATGTAGTTACAGTTGATAGATGTAGTCACATTTGATAGATGTAGATACAGTAGATAGATGTAGATACAGTAGATAGGTAGTTACAGTAGATAGATGTCGTTACAGTACAGTAGATAGTTGTAGATATAGTAGATAGTTGTAGATACAGTAGATAGATGTAGTTACAGTACAGTAGATAGATGTAGTTACAGTAGATAGTTGTAGTTACAGTAGATAGATGTAGTCATAGTAGATAGATCTAGTTACAGTAGATAGATGTAGTCACAGTTGATAGATGTAGATATAGTACAGTAGATAGATGTAGATACAGTAGATAGGTAGATACAGGAGATAGATGTAGTTACAGTAGATAGATGTAGATACAGTAGATAGGTAGATACAGGAGATAGATGTAGATACAGGAGATAGATGTAGTTACAGTAGATAGATGTAGATACAGTAGATAGGTAGATACAGGAGATAGATGTAGATACAGTTGATAGATGTCGTCACATTTGATAGATGTAGATACAGTAGATAGGTGGATACAGGAGATAGATGTAGATACAGTAGATAGATGTAGTTACAGTACATTAGATAGGTGTAGTTACAGTATATAGATGTAGTCACAGTAGATAGATGTAGTTACAGTAGATAGGTGTAGTTACAGTATATAGATGTAGTCACAGTAGATAGATGTAGTTACAGTACATTAGATAGGTGTAGTCACAGTAGATAGATGTAGATACAGTAGATAGGTGTAGTTACAGTATATAGATGTAGTCACAGTAGATAGGTGTAGTGACAGTAGATAGATGTAGTTACAGTAGATAGATGTAGTTACAGTAGATATGTAGATACAGTAGATAGATGTAGTTACAGTAGATAGATGTAGTTACAGTAGATAGATGTAGTTACAGTACATTAGATAGGTGTAGTTACAGTAGATAGATGTAGTTACAATAGATAGATGTAGATACAGTAGATAGGTAGATACAGGAGATAGATGTAGATACAGTAGATAGGTAGATACCGGAGATAGGTAAATACAGGAGATAGATGTAGTTACAGTAGATAGATGTAGATACAGTAGATAGGTAGTTACAGTATATAGATGTAGATACAGTAGATAGGTAGATACCGGAGATAGGTAGATACAGGAGATAGATGTAGTTACAGTAGATAGATGTAGATACAGTAGATAGATGTCGATACAGTAGATAGGTAGATACAGTAGATATATGTAGATACAGTAGATAGGTAGATACAGGAGATAGATGTAGTTACAGTAGATAGATGTAGTTACAGTACATTAGATAGGTGTAGTTACAGTAGATAGATGTAGATACAGTAGATAGGTAGATACAGTAGATAGATGTAGTTACTGTAGATAGGTAGATACAGTAGATATATGTAGATACAGTAGATAGGTAGATACAGGAGATAGATGTATATACAGTAGATAGGTAGATACAGTAGATAGATGTAGATACAGTAGATAGGTAGATACAGGAGATAGATGTAGTTACAGTAGATAGATGTAGTTACAGTACATTAGATAGGTGTAGTTACAGTAGATAGATGTAGATACAGTAGATAGGTAGATACAGTAGATAGATGTAGTTACAGTAGATAGGTAGATACAGTAGATATATGTAGATACAGTAGATAGGTAGTTACAGGAGATAGATGTAGTTACAGTAGATAGGTAGTTACAGTAGATATATGTAGATAGGTAGATATAGGAGATAGATGTAGATACAGTAGATAGGTAGATACAGGAGATAGATGTAGTTACAGTAGATAGATGTAGTTACAGTACATTAGATAGGTGTAGTTACAGTATATAGATGTAGATACAGGAGATAGAGGTAGTTACAGTAGATAGATGTAGATACAGTAGATAGGTAGATACAGGAGATAGATGTAGATACCGTAGATAGATGTAGTTACAGTAGATAGATGTAGATACAGTAGATAGGTAGATACAGGAGATAGATGTAGTTACAGTAGATAGGTAGGTACAGGAGATAGATGTAGTTACAGTAGATAGATGTAGATACAGTAGATAGATGTAGATACAGTAGATAGGTAGATACAGGAGATATATGTAGTTACAGTAGATAGGTAGATACAGGAGATAGATGTAGATACAGTAGATAGGTAGATACAGGAGATAGATGTAGATACAGTACATTAGATAGGTGTAGTTACAGTAGATAGATGTAGATACAGTAGATAGATGTAGTTACAGTAGATAGATGTAGATACAGTAGATAGGTAGATACAGGAGATAGATGTAGATACAGTAGATAGGTAGATACCGGAGATAGGTAGATACAGGAGATAGATGTAGTTACAGTAGATAGATGTAGATACAGTAGATAGATGTAGATACAGTAGATAGGTAGATACAGGAGATAGATGTAGATACAGTAGATAGGTAGATACCGGAGATAGGTAGATACAGGAGATAGATGTAGAAAGTCAATGCGGAAAATTTCAAGAACTTTTAAAGTTTATTCAAGTGCAGCCGCAAAAACCATCAAGCGCTATGATGAAACTGGCTCTCATGAGGACCGCCACAGGAAAGGAAGACCCAGAGTTACCTCTGCTGCAGAGGATCAGTTCATTAGAGTTAACTGTCTCTCATGAGGACCGCCACAGGAAAGGAAGACCCAGAGTTACCTCTGCTGCAGAGGATAAATTCATTAGAATTAACTGCACCTCAGATTGCAGTCCAAATACATTCTTCACAGAGTTCAAGTACAGACACATCTCAACATCAACTGTTCAGAGGAGACTTAGTGAATCAGGCCTTCAAGGTCAAATTGCTGCAAGGAAACCACTACTAAAGGACACCAATGAGAAGAAGAGACTTGCTTTGGGTCAAGAAACATGAGCAATGAACATTAGACCGGTGGAAATCTGTCCTTTGGTCTGATGAGTCCAAATTTAAGATTTTTGTTTCCAACCGCCGTGTCTTTGTGAGACGCAGAGTAGGTGAACGGATGATCTCCGCATGTGTGGTTCCCACCATGAAGCATGGAGGAGGAGGTGTGATGGTGTTGGGGTGCTTTGCTGGTGACACTGTCAGTGATTTATTTAGAAATCGAGGCACACTTAACCATCCATCATGGCAACACAGCATTCTGCAGTGATAAGCCATCCCATCTGGTTTGTGCTTAGCCTCCAGGCTGTGTAAGGGCTATTTGACCAAGAAAGAGAGTGATGGAGTGCTGCATCAGATGACCTGGCCTCCAGAATCACCAGACCTCAACCCAATTTGAGATGGTTTGGGATGAGTTGGACCGCAGAGTGAAGAAAAAGCAGCCAACAAGTGCTCAGCATATGTGGGAACTCCTTCAAGACTGTTGGAAAAGCATTCCAGGTGAAGCTGGTTGACAGAATCCCAAGAATGTGCAAAGCTGTCACCAAGGCAAAGGGTGGCTACTTTGAAGAATCTCAAATCTAAAATATATTTTGATTTGTTTAACACATTTTTGGTTACTACATGACTCCATATGTGTTGATTCCTAGTGTTGATGTCTTCACTATTATTCTACAATGTAGAAAATAGTCAAAAAAAAGACAAACCCTTGAATGAGTAGGTTTGTCCAAACATCTGACTGATACTGTGGTTCCAGTAGAGTTGAATCAGCAGCCAAGCCCATCCCCTACAGGACTGTACATACACACCTACACACCTGTATCATCGCAAACGCACACGCACACACACACAAACAAACACACCTGTATCATCGCACATGCAAACACACACATACCACACACACACACACACACACACACACACACACACACACACACACACACACACACACACAAACACACACACAAACACACCACACACACACACCTGTCTCATCCTGTATATCATACCTTCACACACCTGTCTCATCCAGAACCAGTCCGACCTGTCAGGAGAGAAAGACTCGGTAACACCTCAACGTCTCTGCAGACAGGACGTGACATCGCGCGACAGGACGTACTCGGCGACCACTTCCTGCTGGTGATTCCCCTGGACAGGTTGAGACGAATCTTTACTTCTGGGAAAGGAACGGTGATGGGACGAGCAGCACGTAGAGGTGTCGGGTATCAGGGTGAGACCGACACAATGATTCATTCAGGAAGTCACATCAATATGACAGGAACAGTGGTAATGCCTATCTGATAATCCCATTGTGGACTTGTGTACGTGTCATTTCCTTGATTTGAGAAATGATACATCTATGTCGATACATTCTATCATCGTAATAAACCACGGTTGAACTGCTTTGGAAAGTTAAAGGCCTGACGGAGATGGGAAACGTGTGTTGAATCATGTGTTACTGTAAAATCAGTCTAGTTAGGAACCATGTTGTGTTACTGTAAAATCAGTCTAGTTAGGAACCATGTTGTGTTACTGTAAAATCAGTCTAGTTAGGAACCATGTTGTGTTACTGTAAATTCAGTCTAGTTAGGAACAATGTTGTGTTACTGTAAATTCAGTCTAGTTAGGAACCACACATGTTGTGTTACTGTAATATCAGTCTAGTTAGGAACCACACATGTTGTGTTACTGTAAAATCATTGAGACAATGACTTATCGGTGACACAAACCCTGCTCAGATAATCCCTACCATTGAGACAATGATTTATCGGTGACACAAGCCCTGCTCAGATAATCCCTACCATTGAGACAATGACTTATCGGTGACACAAGCCCTGCTCAGATAATCCCTACCATTGAGACAATGACTTATCGGTGACACAAGCCCTGCTCAGATAATCCCTACCATTGAGACAATGATTTATCGGTGACACAAGCCCTGCTCAGATAATCCCTACCATTGAGACAATGATTTATCGAGGGACACAAGCCCTGCTCAGATAATCCCTACCATTGAGACAATGACTTATCGGTGACACAAGCCCTGCTCAGATAATCCCTACCATTGAGACAATGATTTATCGGTGACACAAGCCCTGCTCAGATAATCCCTACCATTGAGACAATGATTTATCGAGGGACACAAGCCCTGCTCAGATAATCCCTACCATTGAGACAATGATTTATCGAGGGACACAAGCCCTGCTCAGATAATCCCTACCACTGTGTCGCTGAGTTGTCGTAGTGCTGCTGTACATTGTCCCAGGGGCGTTGGACGTCATAATGTCAGTAACTTAATGCATGTCGCTCCATCTCCCCTGAATGCCTCTGTCAATCCTACAGCTGTTGTATGCAGTTACCACGCGCCTATGAAACTGAGTTATACTGTTAGCACTGAGGCGGTTTGCTCTACTAGGAAGTCCACTGTGTGCAGCTCACCCTGCACTATCAGCTCAAACATAAACATCACTTTCTTGTCTACCTCTGATAAGCCTCCCAAGTAAACCAAATAGAAACATTCAAGAATCCCAGAAATGTTCATAAAAATAGCCCACATTATCATATGTAGCCTAAGAAACAAGGTTGATTAAATCAATAACTTGCTATTAACAGATAACATTCATGCACTGACTACCTCTGAAACTCACTTAGATCTTTGATGACACAGTGGTACCTGTCTAACAGTTAGATCTTTGATGACACAGTGGTATCTGTCTAACAGAGAACACAGAGGGTGTTGTTTAATGGAAGCCTCTCCAACATGAACCAGGTAGAATCAGGAATTCCCTCAGAAATCCAACCTTCTATTTCAACCCCATGTAAACTTTCTCTGTGTTCCAGAACACTGATTGTGTAGAGGTGAGACTGGACCGGGTGGAACCAGAACACTGATTGTGTAGAGGTGAGACTGGACCGGGTAGAACCAGAACACTGATTGTGTAGAGGTGAGACTGGACCGGGTAGAACCAGAACACTGATTGTGTAGAGGTGAGACTGGACCGGGTAGAACCAGAACACTGATTGTGTAGAGGTGAGACTGGACCGGGTAGAACCAGAACACTGATTGTGTAGAGGTGAGACTGGACCGGGTAGAACCAGAACACTGATTGTGTAGAGGTGAGACTGGACCGGGTAGAACCAGAACACTGATTGTGTAGAGGTGAGACTGGACCGGGTGGAACCAGAACACTGGTGGTGTAGAGGTGAGACTGGACCGGGTAGAACCAGAACACTGATTGTGTAGAGGTGAGACTGGACCAGGTAGAACCAGAACACTGATGGTGTAGAGGTGAGACTGGACCGGGTGAAACCAGAACACTGATTGTGTAGAGTTGAGACTGGACCGGGTAGAACCAGAACACTGATCATGTTGTGTAGAGGTGAGACTGGACCGGGTAGAACCAGAACACTGATAGTGTAGAGGTGAGACTGGACCGGGTGAAACCAGAACACTGATTGTGTAGAGTTGAGACTGGACCGGGTAGAACCAGAACACTGATCGTGTTGTGTAGAGGTGAGACTGGACCGGGTGGAACCAGAACACTGGTTGTGTAGAGGTGAGACTGGACCGGGTGGAACCAGAACACTGATTGTGTTGTGTAGAGGTGAGACTGGACCGGGTGGAACCAGAACACTGATTGTGTAGAGGTGAGGCTGGACCGGGTAGAACCAGAACACTGATTGTGTAGAGTTGAGACTGGACCGCCCACAACCACAGGGCTCTGCAGAGTGTAGTGCGATCTGCCCAACGCATCACGGGGGCAAACTACCTGCCCTCCAGGACACATACACCACCCGATGTTACAGGAAGGCCATAAAGATCATCAAGGACAACAACCACTCGAGCCACTGCCTGTTCACCACGCTATCATCTAGAAGGCGAGGTCAGTACAGGTGCATCAAAGCTGGGACCGAGAGACTGAAAAACAGCTTCTATCTCAAGGCCCTCAGACTGTTAAACAGCTTCTATCTCAAGGCCATCAGACTGTTAAACAGCCACCACTAACACATTAGAGGCTGCTGCCTATAGACATAGACTAGAAATCACTAGCCACTTTAATTAATAATGTTTCCGTATCTTGCATTACTCATCTCATATGTATAAACTGTACTCTATACTATGCCACTGCATCTTAGTCACTTTAATTGTTTGTAAATACTCTGTCACCCATCTCATATGTACATACTGTACTCTATACTAGGTATATACTGTACTCTATACTATGTATATACTGTACTCTATACTATGTATATACTGTACTCTATACTAGGTATATACTGTACTCTATACTATGTATATACTGTACTCTATACTATGTATTTACTGTACTCTATACTATGTATTTACTGTACTCTATACTATGTATATACTGTACTCTATACTATGCATATACTGTACTCTATACTATGTATATCCTGTACTCTATACTATGTATATACTGTACTCTATACTATGCATATACTGTACTCTATACTATGTATATACTGTACTCTATACTATGCATATACTGTACTCTATACTATGTATTTACTGTACTCTATACTATGTATATACTGTACTCTATACTATGCATATACTGTACTCTATACTATGTATATACTGTACTCTATACTATGTATATACTGTATTCTATACTGTTCTACTGTATCCTAGTCTATGTATTACTCATCTCATATGTATATACTGTACTCTATACTATGCATATACTGTATTCTATACTATTCTACTGTATCTTAGTCTATGTATTACTCATCTCATATGTATATACTGGTTTTCTGACATCACTAGTCCATATGTATGTACTGTATTCTATACTATTCTACTGTATCCTAGTCTATGTATTACTCATCTCATATGTATATACTGTACTCTATACTATGCATATACTGTATTCTATACTGTTCTACTGTATCTTAGTCCTATGCTGCTCTGACAAATGTGTATATACATTCTTAATCCTTCCTTACTTAGATTTATGTGTATTTGGGTGTATATGTTGTGAAACTGTTAGAAATTACTGTTAGATGTGACTGCACTGTCGGCGCTAGAAGCACAAGCATTTAGCTACACTCGCAATAACATCTGACCAATAACATCAAATTTGATTTTGATACAGGGTGTAGTCACAGTGAACACTGCTCACTACCTAGTTTAGGGGGAAGGAAACAGATGCTGGACAGCTAGAAGGTGGGAAGAGGAGAAGTCAGAAGAAAACATTATAGTAGGGAGAAGTGGTTGACCTTTACACGACCTGCTCCTCCTTACTGCAGAACACACACACACACACAGCCACACACACGCACACACACACACACGCACGCACGCACGCACGCACACACACACACACACACAAACACACACAAACACAAGCACAGCCACACACACACACACACACACACACACACACACACACACACACTCAGGGCCCCCGTGACCAAGAGTCAATGTGACAGGAAGAGCCAGAACAGAGGGGAACCAACTAAGACCCTAAAATAACGCTCAGACTACCAATGCCCAGACCATGGGCAGCTTCAAACTGCCTTCTGTTAAACCCAGGCCATGGGCAGCTTCAATCTGGTTTCTGTCAATGCCCAGGCCATGGGCAGCTTCAATCTGGTTTCTGTCAATGCCCAGGCCATGGGCAGCTTCAATCTGCCTTCTGTTAAGCCCAGGCCAGGGGCAGCTTCAATCTGCCTTCTGTTAAACCCAGGCCATGGGCAGCTTCAATCTGGTTTCTGTTAATGCCCAGGCCATGGGCAGCTTCAATCTGCCTTCTGTTAAAGCCCAGGCCAGGGGCAGCTTCAATCTGCCTTCTGTTAAACCCAGGCCATGGGCAGCTTCAATCTGCCTTCTGTTAATGCCCAGGCCATGGGCAGCTTCAATCTGCCTTCTGTTAATGCCCAGGCCATGGGCAGCTTCAATCTGGTTTCTGTTAATGCCCAGGCCATGGGCAGCTTCAATCTGGTTTCTGTTAATGCCCAGGCCATGGGCAGCTTCAATCTGCCTTCTGTTAAACCCAGGCCATGGGCAGCTTCAATCTGGTTTCTGTTAATGCCCAGGCCATGGGCAGCTTCAGTCTGCATTCTGTTAAACCCAGGCCAGGGGCAGCTTCAATCTGGTTTCTGTTAATGCCCAGGCCATGGGCAGCTTCAATCTGCCATCTGTTAAACCCAGGCCAGGGGCAGCTTCAATCTGCCTTCTGTTAATGCCCAGGCCATGGGCAGCTTCAATCTGCCTTCTGTTAATGCCCAGGCCATGGGCAGCTTCAATCTGGTTTCTGTTAATGCCCAGGCCATGGGCAGCTTCAATCTGCCTTCTGTTAAAGCCCAGGCCATGATCAGCTTCAATCTGGTTTCTGTTAATGCCCAGGCCATGGGCAGCTTCAATCTGCCTTCTGTTAATGCCCAGGCCATGGGCAGCTTCAATCTGGTTTCTGTTTATGCCCAGGCCATGGGCAGCTTCAATCTGCCTTCTGTTAAACCCAGGCCATGGGCAGCTTCAATCTGCCTTCTGTTAAACCCAGGCCATGGGCAGCTTCAATCTGCCTTCTGTTAAACCCAGGCCATGGGCAGCTTCAATCTGCCTTCTGTTAAACCCAGGCCATGGGCAGCTTCAATCTGCCTTCTGTTAATGCCCAGGCCATGGGCAGCTTCAATCTGCCTTCTGTTAATGCCCAGGCCATGGGCAGCTTCAATCTGGCTTCTGTTAATGCCCAGGCCATGGGCAGCTTCAATCTGCCTTCAGTTAATGCCCAGGCCATGGGCAGCTTCAATCTGGTTTCTGTTAATGCCCAGGCCATGGGCAGCTTCAATCTGGTTTCTGTTAATGGCCACGCCATGGGCAGCTTCAATCTGCATTCAGTTAATGCCCAGGCCATGGGCAGCATTATTCTGGTTTCTGTTAAACCCAGGCCATGGGCAGCTTCAATCTGGTTTCTGTTAAACCCAGGCCATGGGCAGCTTCAATCTGGTTTCTGTTAATGCCCAGGCCATGGGCAGCTTCAATCTGCCTTCTGTTAAACCCAGTCCATGGGCAGCTTCAATCTGGTTTCTGTTAAACCCAGGCCATAGGCAGCTTTAATCTGGTTTCTGTTAAACCCAGGCCATGGGCAGCTTCAATCTGGTTTCTGTTAAACCCAGAACATGGGCAGCTTCAATCTGCCTTCTGTTAATGCCCAGGCCATGGGCAGCTTCAATCTGCCTTCTGTTAATATACAGGCCATGGGCAGCTTCAATCTGCCTTCTGTTAATGCCCAGGTCATGGGCAGCTTCAGTCTGCCTTCTGTTAATAACCAGAACATGGGCAGCTTCAATCTGCCTTCTATTAATGCCCAGGCCATGGGCAGCTTCAATCTGCCTTCTGTTAATGCCCAGGCCATGGGCAGCTTCAATCTGCCTTCTGTTAAACCCAGGCCATGGGCAGCTTCAATCTGCCTTCTGTTAATGCCCAGGCTATGGGCAGCTTCAATCTGCCTTCTGTTAATGCCCAGGCCATGGGCAGCTTCAATCTGCCTTCTGTTAATGCCCAGGCCATGGGAAGCTTCAATCTGGCTTCTGTTAATGCCCAGGTCATGAGCAGCTTCAGTCTGCCTTCTGTTAATAACCAGAACATGGGCAGCTTCAATCTGCCTTCTGTTAATGCCCAGGCTATGGGCAGCTTCAATCTCCCTTCTGTTAATGCCCAGGCCATGGGCAGCTTCAATCTGCCTTCTGTTAATGCCCAGGCCATGGGCAGCTTCAATCTGGCTTCTGTTAATGCCCAGGCCATGGGCAGCTTCAATCTGCCTTCAGTTAATGCCCAGGCCATGGGCAGCTTTAATCTGGTTTCTGTTAATGCCCAGGACATGGGCAGCTTCAATCTGGTTTCTGTTAATGCCCAGGCCATGGGCAGCTTCAATCTGCATTCAGTTAATGCCCAGGCCATGGGCAGCTTTAATCTGGTTTCTGTTAAACCCATGCCATGGGCAGCTTCAATCTGGTTTCTGTTAAACCCAGGCCATGGGCAGCTTCAATCTGGTTTCTGTTAATGCCCAGGCCATGGGCAGCTTCAATCTGCCTTCTGTTAAACCCAGGCCATGGGCAGCTTCAATCTGGTTTCTGTTAAACCCAGGCCATAGGCAGCTTCAATCTGGTTTCTGTTAAACCCAGGCCATGGGCAGCTTCAATCTGGTTTCTGTTAAACCCAGGCCATGGGCAGCTTCAATCTGCCTTCTGTTAATGCCCAGGCCATGGGCAGCTTCAATCTGGTTTCTGTTCAACCCAGGCCCTGGGCAGCTTCAATCTGGTTTCTGTTAATGCCCAGGCTATGGGCAGCTTCAATCTGCCTGCTGTTAATGCCCAGGCCATGGGCAGCTTCAATCTGCCTTCTGTTAATGCCCAGGCCATGGGCAGCTTCAATCTGGTTTCTGTTAAACCCAGGCCATGGGCAGCTTCAATCTGGTTTCAGTTAAACCCAGGCCATGGGCAGCTTCAATCTGGTTTCTGTTAATGCCCAGGTGATGGGCAGCTTCAATCTGCCTTCTGTTAAACCCAGGCCATGGGCAGCTTCAATCTGGTTTCTGTTAAACCCAGGCCATGGGCAGCTTCAATCTGGTTTCTGTTAAACCCAGGCCATGGGCAGCTTCAATCTGCCTTCTGTTAATGCCCAGGCCATGGGCAGCTTCAGTCTGGTTTCTGTTAAACCCAGGCCATGGGCAGCTTCAATCTGGGTTCTGTTAAACCCAGGCCCTGTGCTGCTTCAATCTGGTTTCTGTTAATGCTCAGTCCATGGGCAGCTTCAATCTGGTTTCTGTTAATGCCCAGGCCATGGGCAGCTTGAACTAAATGTCTTACTGACTGACTGGCTGGCTGACTGACTGTCTGACTGGCTGGCTAACTGACTGTCTGACTGACTGACTGACTGACTGACTGGCTGACTGGCTGGCTGTCTGACTAACTGTCTGACTGGCTGACTGACTGACTGACTGACTGGCTGACTAACTGACTGTCTGACTGTCTGACTGGCAGACTGGCTGGCTGTCTGACTGTCTGTCTGACTGGACTTCAGGGTTAGCTCTGCTGTTCTACAGTTGGCTGCAGAATGTGGGCAGGGCAGGGGGCTGGACACGGTGGGGTGGGCACAGACAGGGCAAGGCCATGTGCTTGGCTCTCGGTTCTGTGTGATAGGTGGCAGCTTGGCTCTTGGTTCTGTGTGATAGGTGGCAGCTTGGCTCTTGGTTCTGTGTGATAGGTGGCAGCTTGGCTCTTGGTTCTGTGTGATAGGTGGCAGCTTGACTCTTGGTTCTGTGTGATAGGTGGCAGCTTGGCTCTTGGTTCTGTGTGATAGGTGGCAGCTTGGCTCTTGGTTCTGTGTGATAGGTGGCAGCCTGGCTCTTGGTTCTGTGTGATAGGTGGCAGCTTGGTTCTGTGTGATAGGTGGCAGCCTGGCAGGCAGCAGAGTGCACTAAAAGTGCTGTGTCAGTCATACAGCCCAACCACAGGAGAGGAGGAGGCTGTTACCCTTTGGAGTTCAAAGATAAAGGGGTTGAATAAAGGGGTTGTGTGCTCTGTGGGTCCTGATCCACAGTGAATTGAATAAAGGGGTTGTGTGCTCTGTGGGTCCTGATCCACAGTGAATTGAATAAAGGGGTTGTGTGCTCTGTGGGTCCTGATCCACAGTGAATTGAATAAAGGGGTTGTGTGCTCTGTGGGTCCTGATCCACAGTGAATTTAATAAAGGGGTTGTGTGCTCTGTGGGTCCTGATCCACAGTGAATTGAATAAAGGGGTTGTGTGCTCTGTGGGTCCTGATCCACAGTGAATTGAATAAAGGGGTTGTGTGCTCTGTGGGTCCTGATCCACAGTGAATTGAATAAAGGGGTTGTCTGCTCTGTGGGTCCTGATCCACAGTGAATTGAATAAAGGGGTTGTGTGCTCTGTGGGTCCTGATCCACAGTGAATTGAATAAAGGGGTTGTGTGCTCTGTGGGTCCTGATCCACAGTGAATTGAATAAAGGGGTTGTGTGCTCTGTGGGTCCTGATCCACAGTGAATTGAATAAAGGGGATGCTCTGTGGGTCCTGATCCACAGTGTATTGAATAAAGGGGATGCTCTATGGGTCCTGATCCACCGTAGAGCTTGGAGATATACTGTATTTTACTACACACCGGGGTTGATGCATGGACCGTTTTTGGGGGTTTACCTTTTTCCTTCTATAACGGATTCCAATGTTTGGTTTATTAAATGTGTTTACGCAACTCAGCCAGGTGTGTAATGTCCGTTTTTATTAGTTCACTCCGTTTTGCAACTCGAGTAGTCCTACCACGGCATGCCTCTTCCCACACCGAGCCCTGCCTCTTCCCACACCGAGCCCTGCCCTCTTCCCACACCGAGCCCTGCCTCTTCCCACACCGAGCCCTGCCTCTTCCCACACTGAGCCCTGCCTCTTCCCACACCGAGCCCTGCCCTCTTCCCACACCGAGCCCTGCCTCTTCCCACACTGAGCCTTGCCTCTTCCCACACCGAGCCCTGCCTCTTCCCACACCAAGCCCTGCCTCTTCCCACACCGAGCCCTGCCCGCTTCCCACACCGAGCCCTGCCTCTTCCCACACCGAGCCCTGCCTCTTCCCACACCGAGCCCTGCCTCTTCCCACACCGAGCCCTGCCCTCTTCCCACACCGAGCCCTGCCCTCTTCCCACACCGAGCCCTGCCCTCTTCCCACACCGAGCCCTGCCTCTTCCCACACCGAGCCTTGCCTCTTCCCACACCGAGCCCTACCTCTTCCCACACCGAGCCCTGCCTCTTCCCACACCGAGCCCTGCCTCTTCCCACACCGAGCCCTGCCCTCTTCCCACACCGAGCCCTGCCCTCTTCCCACACCGAGCCCTGCCCTCTTCCCACACCGAGCCCTGCCTCTTCCCACACCGAGCCCTGCCTCTTCCCACACCGAGCCCTGCCTCTTCCCACACCGAGCCCTGCCCTCTTCCCACACCGAGCCCTGCCCTCTTCCCACACCGAGCCCTGCCCTCTTCCCACACCGAGCCCTGCCTCTTCCCACACCGAGCCCTGCCTCTTCCCACACCGAGCCCTGCCCTCTTCCCACACCGAGCCCTGCCTCTTCCCACACCGAGCCCTGCCTCTTCCCACACCGAGCCCTGCCTCTTCCCACACAGAGCCCTGCCTCTTCCCACACCGAGCCCTGCCTCTTCCCACACCGAGCCCTGCCTCTTCCCACACCGAGCCCTGCCTCTTCCCACACTGAGCCTTGCCTCTTCCCACACAGAGCCCTGCCTCTTCCCACACCGAGCCCTGCCTCTTCCCACACCGAGCCCTGCCTCTTCCCACACAGAGCCCTGCCTCTTCCCACACCGAGCCCTGCCTCTTCCCACACCGAGCCCTGCCTCTTCCCACACCGAGCCCTGCCTCTTCCCACACCGAGCCCTGCCTCTTCCCACACCGAGCCCTGCCTCTTCCCACACAGAGCCCTGCCTCTTCCCACACCGAGCCCTGCCTCTTCCCACACCGAGCCCTGCCTCTTCCCACACCGAGCCCTGCCTCTTCCCACACCGAGCCCTGCCTCTTCCCACACCGAGCCCTGCCTCTTCCCACACCGAGCCCTGCCTCTTCCCACACCGAGCCCTGCCTCTTCCCACACCGAGCCCTGCCTCTTCCCACACCGAGCCCTGCCTCTTCCCACACCGAGCCCTGCCTCTTCCCACACCGAGCCCTGCCTCTTCCCACACTGAGCCTTGCCTCTTCCCACACCGAGCCCTGCCTCTTCCCACACCGAGCCCTGCCTCTTCCCACACCGAGCCCTGCCTCTTCCCACACCGAGCCCTGCCTCTTCCCACACAGAGCCCTGCCTCTTCCCACACCGAGCCCTGCCTCTTCCCACACCGAGCCCTGCCTCTTCCCACACCGAGCCCTGCCTCTTCCCACACCGAGCCCTGCCTCTTCCCACACCGAGCCCTGCCTCTTCCCACACCGAGCCCTGCCTCTTCCCACACCGAGCCCTGCCTCTTCCCACACCGAGCCCTGCCTCTTCCCACACTGAGCCTTGCCTCTTCCCACACCGAGCCCTGCCTCTTCCCACACCGAGCCCTGCCTCTTCCCACACCGAGCCCTGCCTCTTCCCACACCGAGCCCTGCCTCTTCCCACACAGAGCCCTGCCTCTTCCCACACCGAGCCCTGCCTCTTCCCACACCGAGCCCTGCCTCTTCCCACACCGAGCCCTGCCTCTTCCCACACCGAGCCCTGCCTCTTCCCACACCGAGCCCTGCCTCTTCCTACACCGAGCCCTGCCTCTTCCCACACCGAGCCCTGCCCTCTTCCCACACCGAGCCCTGCCTCTTCCCACACCGAGCCCTGCCCTCTTCCCACACCGAGCCCTGCCTCTTCCCACACCGAGCCCTGCCTTTTCCCACACCGAGCCCTGCCTCTTCCCACACAGAGCCCTACCTCTTCCCACACCGAGCCCTACCTCTTCCCACACCGAGCCCTGCCTCTTCCCACACCGAGCCCTACCTCTTCCCACACCGAGCTTCAACGTATTCAAACTGTTGCCCACTATATTCCAAAAATAGAATTAGAATAATCCGTATATTTCCATGATTCCAACAGTTCACCAGTTAACTAGGCCTCAATGTTTTACCCATAATGCTGCGAGGCAAGTTGGATTTGGATTAAACAGTATAAAACTATCAGAATGGATAAAGTCCCGTTGAAATCACGTATTATGTCTGTGTTGCTACCCTGGGGTCATGTCTGTGTTGCTACCCTGGGGTCATGTCTGTGTTGCTACCCTGGGGTCATGTCTGTGTTGCTACCCTGGGGTCATGTCTGTGTTGCTACCCTGGGGTCATGAACTACATAAAGCTTATTTACAACTTGTATTAATCAAAACCTAAAATTCTGTCAAATACTCACAGGTCAAGTGTTCAGGGTAAATGGGGTCAACCAGTGTTCAGGTGTTCAGGGTAAATGGGGTCAACCAGTGTTCAGGTGTTCAGGGTAAATGGGGTCAACCAGTGTTCAGGTGTTCAGGGTAAATGGGGTCAACCAGTGTTCAGGTGTTCAGGGTAAATGGTGTCAACCAGTGTTCAGGTGTTCAGGGTAAATGGGGTCAACCAGTGTTCAGGTGTTCAGAGTAAATGGGGTCAACCAGTGTTCAGGTGTTCAGGGTAAATGGGGTCAACCAGTGTTCAGGTGTTCAGGGTAAATGGGGTCAACCAGTGTTCAGGTGTTCAGGGTAAATGGGGTCAACCAGTGTTTAGGTGTTCAGGGTAAATGGGGTCAACCAGTGTTCAGGTGTTCAGGGTAAATGGGGTCAACCAGTGTTCAGGTGTTCAGGGTAAATGGGGTCAACCAGTGTTCAGGTGTTCAGGGTAAATGGGGTCAATCAGTGTTCAGGTGTTCATAGTAAATGGGGTCAACCAGTGTTCAGGTGTTCAGGGTAAATGGGGTCAACCAGGGTTCAGGTGTTCAGGGTAAATGGGGTCAACCAGTGTTCAGGTGTTCATAGTAAATGGGGTCAACCAGTGTTCAGGTGTTCAGGGTAAATGGGGTCAACCAGTGTTCAGGTGTTCCGAGTAAATGGTGTCAACCAGTGTTCAGGTGTTCAGAGTAAATGGGGTCAACCAGTGTTCAGGTGTTCAGGGTAAATGGGGTCAACCAGTGTTCAGGAGTGCAGAGTAAATGGGGTCAACCAGTGTTCAGGTGTTCAGAGTAAATGGGGTCAACCAGTGTTTAGGTGTTCAGGGTAAATGGGGTCAACCAGTGTTCAGGTGTTCAGGGTAAATGGGGTCAACCAGTGTTCAGGAGTGCAGAGTAAATGGGGTCAACCAGTGTTCAGGTGTTCAGTGTGACTGGGTCAACCAGTGTTCAGGTGTTCAGGGTAAATGGGGTCAACCAGTGTTCAGATGTTCAGTTTAAATGGTGTCAACCAGTGTTCAGGTGTTCAGTGTGACTGGGTCAACCAGTGTTCAGGTGTTCAGGGTAAATGGGGTCAACCAGTGTTCAGGTGTTCAGGGTAAATAGGGTCAACCAGTGTTCAGGTGTTCAGGGTAAATAGGGTCAACCAGTGTTCAGATGTTCAGGGTAAATGGGGTCAACCAGTGTTCAGGTGTTCAGTTTAAATGGTGTCAACCAGTGTTCAGGTGTTCAGTGTGCTGGTCAAATCTCTCAGCAATGACCAGGCACTACCGTAGTATAGACACACACACACACACACACACAAATTTGTGTAGTATCGGTAGTAGGTACCAGTCTACATCATGAGCTCTTGCCGGTCGCTGTAGATTAGATTAGTTAGGGGGCACTACAATCAGCTCTAGGGTCTTAAAGTCCACATTTCCACTAAAACCACCTTAAACTCCCTAATCAGCATTAAAATTAAAGCAGGAAGGTGGACTGGTGGTCAAGTTGTGCCAGATCAGAGCACTATTCCTTACTTAGTACACTACTATCATAGGGCACAGGTCTAAAGTAGTGCACTACGTAGGGAATATGGTGCCTTTTGGAATGCATTCTTGGAAGGATCTCTGAATAATGACCATGCACTAAAGTTGTTTGGGTTTAGGGTACCCTAAGGACTGCAGAGTGTGTGTGTGTGTGTGTGTGTGTATCATTCATTTAAAATCCAAATATGGATGTACAAATCCCAGAATGCACCTTTAAACATCTAAAATTAACAATTATCCTTATTCTGCTTTGTCCTTAGTCTGACCCTCGCTTTGTGTGCCCCAAATGGCTCCCTATTCTCTATAGTGCAATTCTTAGTACTCTGGTCAAAAGTACTGCACTACTATATAGGGAATAGGGAGCTATTTAAGACTTACCCTTGTTGTTAAACTCCCCGTCTCCACTCCAACCTTTAGTAGCCATGTTGTTTAACTCTCTGTCTCCACTCCAACCTTTAGTAGCCATGTTGTTAAACTCCCTGTCTCCACTCCAACCTTTAGTAGCCATGTTGTTAAACTCCCTGTCTCCACTCCAACCTATAGTAGTCATGTTGTTAAACTCCCTGTCTCCACTCCAAACTTTAGTAGCCATGTTGTTAAACTCCCTGTCTCCACTCCAACCTTTAGTAGCCATGTTGTTAAACTCCCCGTCTCCACTCCAACCTTTAGTAGCCATGTTGTTAAACTCCCCGTCTCCACTCCAACCTTTAGTAGCCATGTTGTTAAACTCCCTGTCTCCACTCCAACCTTTAGTAGCCATGTTGTTAAACTCCCTGTCTCCACTCCAACCTTTAGTAGCCATGTTGTTAAACTCCCCGTCTCCACTCCAACCTTTAGTAGCCATGTTGTTAAACTCCCTGTCTCCACTCCAACCTTTAGTAGCCATGTTGTTAAACTCCCTGTCTCCACTCCAACCTTTAGTAGCCATGTTGTTAAACTCCATGTCTCCACTCCAACCTTTAGTAGCCATGTTGTTAAACTCCCTGTCTCCACTACAACCTTTAGTAGCCATGTTGTTAAACTCCCCGTCTCCACTCCAACCTTTATTAGCCATGTTGTTGAACTCCCGTCTCCACTCCAACCTTTAGTAGCCATGTTGTTAAACTCCCCGTCTCCACTACAACATAATACAACCTTTAGTAGCCATGTTGTTAAACTCCCCGTCTCCACTACAACCTTTAGTAGCCATGTTGTTAAACTCCCTGTCTCCACTCCAACCTTTAGTAGCCATGTTTGTAAACTCCCCGTCTCCACTCCAACCTTTAGTAGCCATGTTGTTAAACTCCCTGTGTCCACTACAGCCTTTAGTAGCCATGTTGTTAAACTCCCTGTCTCCACTCCAACATAATACAACCTTTAGTAGCCATGTTGTTAAACTCCCCGTCTCCACTCCAACCTTTAGTAGCCATGTTGTTAAACTCCCCGTCTCCACTACAACCTTTAGTAGCCATGTTGTTAAACTCCCTGTCTCCACTCCAACCTTTAGTAGCCATGTTGTTAAACTCCCCGTCTCCACTCCAACCTTTAGTAGCCATGTTGTAAACTCCCCGTCTCCACTACAACCTTTAGTAGCCATGTTGTTAAACTCCCTGTCTCCACTACAACATTTAGTAGCCATGTTGTTAAACTCCCTGTCTCCACTCCAACCTTTAGTAGCCATGTTGTTAAACTCCCCGTCTCCACTCCAACATAATACAACCTTTAGTAGCCATGTTGTTAAACTCCCTGTGTCCACTACAGCCTTTAGTAGCCATGTTGTTAAACTCCCTGTCTCCACTCCAACATAATACAACCTTTAGTAGCCATGTTGTTAAACTCCCCGTCTCCACTCCAACCTTTAGTAGCCATGTTGTTAAACTCCCCGTCTCCACTCCAACCTTTAGTAGCCATGTTGTTAAACTCCCCGTCTCCACTACAACATAATACAACCTTTAGTAGCCATGTTGTTAAACTCCCCGTCTCCACTCCAACCTTTGGTAGCCATGTTGTTAGACTCCCCGTCTCCACTCCAACCTTTAGTAGCCATGTTGTTAAACTCCCTGTCTCCACTCCAACCTTTAGTAGCCATGTTGTTAAACTCCCTGTCTCCACTCCAACCTTTAGTAGCCATGTTGTTAAACTCCCCGTCTCCACTCCAACCTTTAGTAGCCATGTTGTTAAACTCCCCGTCTCCACTCCAACCTTTAGTAGCCATGTTGTTAAACTCCCCGTCTCCACTCCAACCTTTAGTAGCCATGTTGTTAAACTCCCTGTCTCCACTCCAACCTTTAGTAGCCATGTTGTTAAACTCCCTGTCTCCACTCCAACCTTTAGTAGCCATGTTGTTAAACTCCCTGTCTCCACTCCAACCTTTAGTAGCCATGTTGTTAAACTCCCTGTCTCCACTCCAACCTTTAGTAGCCATGTTGTTAAACTCCCTGTCTCCACTACAACCTTTAGTAGCCATGTTGTTAAACTCCCTGTCTCCACTACAACCTTTAGTAGCCATGTTGTTAAATTCCCTGTCTCCACTCCAACCTTTAGTAGCCATGTTGTTAAACTCCCCGTCTCCACTCCAACCTTTAGTAGCCATGTTGTTAAACTCCCCGTCTCCACTCCAACCTTTAGTAGCCATGTTGTTAAACTCACCGTCTCAACTACAACCTTTAGTAGCCATGTTGTTAAACTCCCTGTCTCCACTCCAACCTTTAGTAGCCATGTTGTTAAACTCCCCGTCTCTACTCCAACCTTTAGTAGCCATGTTGTTAAACTCCCTGTCTCCACTCCAACCTTTAGTAGCCATGTTGTTAAACTCCCTGTCTCCACTCCAACCTTTAGTAGCCATGTTGTTAAACTCCCTGTCTCCACTACAACCTTTAGTAGCCATGTTGTTAAACTCCCTGTCTCCACTCCAACCTTTAGTAGCCATGTTGTTAAACTCCCCGTCTCCACTCCAACATAATACAACCTTTAGTAGCCATGTTGTTAAACTCCCTGTGTCCACTACAGCCTTTAGTAGCCATGTTGTTAAACTCCCTGTCTCCACTCCAACATAATACAACCTTTAGTAGCCATGTTGTTAAACTCCCCGTCTCCACTCCAACCTTTAGTAGCCATGTTGTTAAACTCCCCGTCTCCACTCCAACCTTTAGTAGCCATGTTGTTAAACTCCCCGTCTCCACTACAACATAATACAACCTTTAGTAGCCATGTTGTTAAACTCCCCGTCTCCACTCCAACCTTTGGTAGCCATGTTGTTAGACTCCCCCTCTCCACTCCAACCTTTAGTAGCCATGTTGTTAAACTCCCTGTCTCCACTCCAACCTTTAGTAGCCATGTTGTTAAACTCCCTGTCTCCACTCCAACCTTTAGTAGCCATGTTGTTAAACTCCCCGTCTCCACTCCAACCTTTAGTAGCCATGTTGTTAAACTCCCCGTCTCCACTCCAACCTTTAGTAGCCATGTTGTTAAACTCCCCGTCTCCACTCCAACCTTTAGTAGCCATGTTGTTAAACTCCCTGTCTCCACTCCAACCTTTAGTAGCCATGTTGTTAAACTCCCTGTCTCCACTCCAACCTTTAGTAGCCATGTTGTTAAACTCCCTGTCTCCACTCCAACCTTTAGTAGCCATGTTGTTAAACTCCCTGTCTCCACTCCAACCTTTAGTAGCCATGTTGTTAAACTCCCTGTCTCCACTACAACCTTTAGTAGCCATGTTGTTAAACTCCCTGTCTCCACTACAACCTTTAGTAGCCATGTTGTTAAATTCCCTGTCTCCACTCCAACCTTTAGTAGCCATGTTGTTAAACTCCCCGTCTCCACTCCAACCTTTAGTAGCCATGTTGTTAAACTCCCCGTCTCCACTCCAACCTTTAGTAGCCATGTTGTTAAACTCACCGTCTCAACTACAACCTTTAGTAGCCATGTTGTTAAACTCCCTGTCTCCACTCCAACCTTTAGTAGCCATGTTGTTAAACTCCCCGTCTCTACTCCAACCTTTAGTAGCCATGTTGTTAAACTCCCTGTCTCCACTCCAAACTTTAGTAGCCATGTTGTTAAACTCCCTGTCTCCACTCCAACCTTTAGTAGCCATGTTGTTAAACTCCCTGTCTCCACTACAACCTTTAGTAGCCATGTTGTTAAACTCCCTGTCTCCACTCCAACCTTTAGTAGCCATGTTGTTAAACTCCCCGTCTCCACTCCAACCTTTAGTAGCCATGTTGTTAAACTCCCTGTCTCCACTACAACCTTTAGTAGCCATGTTGTTAAACTCCCTGTCTCCACTACAACATAATACAACCTTGTTTTTTTCTTCCTTCTTCTTCTATTTTTCTAACAAACACTAGTCTGGTCTGGATCACATGACCTCCGTCTTCCTCCCAAAGACAAAAACAGAACAAACCAGCTGACATCAACACACACACACACACACACACACCAGTGGAGGCTGGTGGGAGAAGCTATAGGAGGATGGGCTCATTGTAGGGGCTTAAATTGCATAAATGGACGTGTGGTTTCCATGTGTTTGATACATGCCATTGATTCCATTCCAGCCATTACAAAGAGCCCATCCTCCTATATATCCTCCCACCAGCCTCCTCTGACACACACGTCTCTCTACTACAACCAGACAGTTTCCGACTGTCAAACTAACCTTCCAGACCACTGAATTTTGAGTCTTGTCAAATATTGCATGGCACAGATGTTGGACCCGAATGTCAACAGGCTAATCAAAATTAGTCTACTAGTCTGGCTGGTCAGTGGCCAAACCCTCCCTGTTTAGATCAGACACTCATCTGGCTGGTCAGTGGCCAAACCCTCCCTGTTTAGATCAGACACTCATCTGGCTGGCCAGTGGCCAAACCCTCCCTGTTTAGATCAGACACTCATCTGGCTGGCCAGTGGCCAAACCCTCCCTGTTTAGATCAGACACTCATCTGGCTGGCCAGTGGCCAAACCCTCCCTGTTTAGATCAGACACTCATCTGGCTGGCCAGTGGCCAAACCCTCCCTGTTTAGATCAGACACTCATCTGGCTGGCCAGTGGCCAAACCCACCCTGTTTAGATCAGACACTCTTCTGGCTGGTCATTTGCCAAACCCTCCCTGTTTAGTTCAGACACTCATCTGGCTGGCCAGTGGCCAAACCCTCCCTGTTTAGATCAGACACTCATCTGGCTGGCCAGTGGCCAAACCCTCCCTGTTTAGATCAGACACTCTTCTGGCTGGCCAGTGGCCAAACCCTCCCTGTTTAGATCAGACACTCATCTGGCTGGCCAGTGGCCAAACCCTCCCTGTTTAGATCAGACACTCATCTGGCTGGCCAGTGGCCAAACCCTCCCTGTTTAGATCAGACACTCTTCTGGCTGGCCAGTGGCCAAACCCTCCCTGTTTAGATCAGACACTCATCTGGCTGGCCAGTGGCCAAACCCTCCCTGTTTAGATCAGACACTCATCTGGCTGGAAAGTGGCCAAAACCCTCCCTGCTTAGATCAGACACTCTTCTGGCTGGCCAGTGGCCAAACCCACCCTGTTTAGATCAGACACTCATCTGGCTGGCCAGTGGCCGAAACCCCTCCCTGACTAGATCAGACACTCATCTGTCTGGCCAGTGGCCGAAACCCCTCCCTGACTAGATCAGACACTCATCTGTCTGGCCAGTGGCCGAAACCCCTCCCTGACTAGATCAGACACTCACCTGTCTGGCCAGTGGTCCAAACCCCTCCCTGACTAGATCAGACACTCATCTGTCTGGCCAGTGTCCAAACCCCTCCCTGACTAGATCAGACACTCACCGCAACACAGAGCCTCTACCTGAGGTGATATTGTGACAAAACACTCATTAGCTTCATTAGTGTCTTAAAGGGCATGTCTCCACCACTGCTTAACCACAGAGCCTAATAGAGCCTCTGACTTTAACAACCCTGTCCCTTTAATTACACCATCATCATACAGGGGTTGGCGTGACTCCTGGGACAAATATTTGCTCTATCCTCTGTGAGTGTCCCAAATGGCACCCTATTCCCTAAATAGCCCTATAGGCCCTGCTCTAAAGTAGTGCACTATATAGGGAATAGGGTGGTTATGGGCCCTGATCTAAAGAAGTGCACTATATAGGGAATAGGGCTCTGGTCTATAGTAGTGTACTATATAGGGAATAGGGCTCTGGTCTATAGTAGTACCACTATATAGGAAATAGGGCTCTGGTCTATAGTAGTACCACTATATAGGGAATAGGGCTCTGGTCTATAGTAGTACCACTATATAGGGAATAGGGCTCTGGTCTATAGTAGTACCACTATATAGGGAATAGGGCTCTGGTCTATAGTAGTACCACTATGTAGGGAATAGGACTCGGGTCTAAAGTAGTGCACTATATAGGGAATAGGGTGCCATTTGGGATGCTCCCTTGCTCTTTCCTGTCTGTTTTGACTAGAGAAGACACACTCAGCATTGTATGATACAGCCTCAAAGGCAGCCCTTAGATTAGTGGAATGAAGACTCACAGGGGAGGTCTAGCGGACACAACTTCAGTCTAGTTCTGGCCTAAGGCAGCCCTTAGATTAGTGGTATCAAGACTCACAGGGGAGGTCTAGCGGACACAGCTTCAGTCTAGTTCTGGAGGTCTAGCGGACACAACTTCAGTCTAGTTCTGGAGGTCTAGCGGACACAGCTTCAGTCTAGTTCTGGAGGTCTAGCGGACACAGCTTCAGTCTAGTTCTGGAGGTCTAGCGGACACAACTTCAGTCTAGTTCTGGAGGTCTAGCGGACACAGCTTCAGTCTAGTTCTGGAGGTCTAGCGGACACAACTTCAGTCTAGTTCTGGAGGTCTAGCGGACACAACTTCAGTCTAGTTCTGGAGGTCTAGCGGACACAGCTTCAGTCTAGTTCTGGAGGTCTAGCGGACACAACTTCAGTCTAGTTCTGGAGGTCTAGCGGACACAGCTTCAGTCTAGTTCTGGAGGTCTAGCGGACACAACTTCAGTCTAGTTCTGGAGGTCTAGCGGACACAACTTCAGTCTAGTTCTGGAGGTCTAGCGGACACAGCTTCAGTCTAGTTCTGGAGGTCTAGCGGACACAACTTCAGTCTAGTTCTGGAGGTCTAGCGGACACAGCTTCAGTCTAGTTCTGGAGGTCTAGCGGACACAGCTTCAGTCTAGTTCTGGCCTAAGAAACGCTCTGGTCGGAGAATATCTATATAAACTTTTAAGTCCAGGACTTGGCTTGAATGTCCGAGAAATCGTCTCCCTAAAAGGTTTATTTTGGAAGTACCTCGCTGTATCGTTAATCGTGTTCAGCTTTAGGCCTACGAGGTAAGACCCACCCCCCCCTCTGTGAAACGCTGGCTGCTTTTATACTTGTGTGGGCGAGGAGATGGATCTGTGTGGGCGAGGAGATGGAGCTGTGTTTCTGATTTTAACATCTTTACCTTCCAGTTCATTAAAAACCACAGTTACAGTTGTTTGGTTTGTTGTGGAGCAATGATGCTTCCAAGTCGGTATGTGGCTCCAGCAGTCAGCTGACTTTCTGTGTCCCAACTGGCTCCCTATTCCCTATATAGTATAGACCAGAGCCCTATTCCCTATATAGTGGTACTACTATAGACCAGAGCCCTATTCCCTATATAGTGGTACTACTATAGACCAGGGCCCTATTCCCTATATAGTGGTACTACTACAGACCAGAGCCCTATTCCCTATATAGTGGTACTACTATAGACCAGAGCCCTATTCCCTATATAGTGGTACTACTATAGACCAGGGCCCTATTCCCTATATAGTGGTACTACTATAGACCAGAGCCCTATTCCCTATATAGTGGTACTACTATAGACCAGGGCCCTATTCCCTATATAGTGGTACTACTATAGACCAGGGCCCTATTCCCTATATAGTGGTACTACTATAGACCAGAGCCCTATTCCCTATATAGTGGTACTACTATAGACCAGAGCCCTATTCCCTATATAGTGGTACTACTATAGACCAGAGCCCTATTCCCTATATAGTGGTACTACTATAGACCAGAGCCCTATTCCCTATATAGTGGTACTACTATAGACCAGAACCCTATTCCCTATATAGTGCACTACTTTAAACCAGAGCCCTATGGCACCCTATTCCCTATATAGTGCACTACTTTAGACCAGAGCCCTATGGCACCCTATTCCCTACGTAGTGCACTACTTTAGACCTGGGCCATTAGGGACAGGCACATCCACTGCTACCATGAATCCTTATTCCCTCTGGGATCCCACTTCTGTGTTAACGACATACTCAAACTATAGGCTTGTGTCCCAAATTGCACCTCATTCCCTATAAAGTGCCCTACTTTAAACCAGAGCCTGATAGGCCCATTTGGGATGAAGTCACCCCCCCTCCCCCCCCTCCCCTCAACCCCGTGAAGACAGCATCACAACGGCTGCATATCATACAAATGTTCCAGAATAAATACAATTTAAGAAATGGAGCTGAAAAAAACCTCTCCATTCCCCGCGGTGTGTGACGAGCCTGCCAGCTATGGGAGACTGTTACAGAGCAGGAGAGCTGTGTGGGGGCGGAAGCACTTGGAACCGTTTGGAAGAGTGTGAGACAAGTGAACATGGACTCTCTGCTCCGCTGAGACGAAGCAAGATTGAGAAAGAAAGAGAAGAGGACACCGGTAGTTTATGGGTAGTTTGCTGCCTGCATGTTGGTAGGGAGGCAAGGGACACAGGCAGGGACACAGGCAGGGAGACAGACAGGGAGACAGGCAGTGAGACAGACAGGCAGGGAGACAGACAGGCAGGGAGACAGGCAGGGAGACAGGGGAGGGAGACAGGCAGGGAGACAGACAGGCAGGGAGACAGACAGGCAGGGAGACAGACAGGGAGGTGGGCAGGGAGACAGACAGGCAGGGAGACAGACGGACAGGGAGACAGACAGGCAGGGAGACAGACAGGGAGACAGACAGGCAGGGAGACAGACAGGCAGGGAGACAGACAGGCCTTTCCCTCGATCCTGACTAGTCTCCCAGTCCCTGCTGCTGAAAAACATCCCCACAGCATGATGCTGCCCCCACCATGCTTCACCGTATGGATGGTGCCAGGTTTCCTCCAGATGTGACACTTGGCATTCAAGCCAGAGAGTTCAATCTTGGTTTCATCAAACCAGAGAATCTTGTTTGTCATGGTCTGAGAGTACTTTAGGTGCCTTTTGGCAAATTCAAAGCGGGCTGTCATGTGCCTTTTACTGAGGAGTGGCTTCCGTCTGGCCACTCTCCTATAAAGGCCTGATTGGTGGAGTGCTGCAGAGATGGTTGTCCTTCTGGAAGGTTCTCCCATCTCCACAGAGGAACTCTGGAGCTCTGTCAAAGTGACCATCTGGTTCTTGGTCACCTCCCTGACCAAGGTCCTTCACTGGGCAGCCAGCTCTGGGATGAGTCTTGACGGTTTCAAACTTCTTCCATTTAAGAATGATGGAGACCACTGTGTTCTTGGGGACCTTCAATGCTGCAGAAATGTTTTGGTACCCTTCCCCAGATCTGTGCCTCGACACCATCCTGTCTCGGAGCTCTACGGACAATTCCTTCGACCTCATGGCTTGGTTTTTGCTCTGACAAGCACTGTCAACTGTGGGACCTTAAATAGACAGGTGAGTGCCTTTCCAAATCATGTCCAATCAGTTGAATTTACCACAGGTGGACTCCAATCAAGTTGTAGAAACATCTCAAGGATGATCAATGGAAACATGATGTACCTGAACTCAATTTAGTCTCATAGCAAACGGTCTGAATACTTATGTAGATAAAGGTATTTCTGTTTTGGTGGTCTACACATACTGAGACAGAGGGGGCGCTGTTTCACTGTCCAGACAGCATCAGATACATGGTCTACACATACTGAGACAGAGGGGGCGCTGTTTCACTGTCCAGACAGCATCAGATACATGGTCTACACATACTGAGACAGCATCAGATACATGGTCTACACATACTGAGACAGCATCAGATACATGGTCTACACATACTGAGACAGAGGGGGCGCTGTTTCACTGTCCAGACAGCATCAGATACATGGTCTACACATACTGAGACAGCATCAGATACATGGTCTACACATACTGAGACAGCATCAGATACATGGTCTACACATACTGAGACAGAGAGGTGCTGTTTCACTGTCCAGACAGCATCAGATACATGGTCTACACATACTGAGACAGCATCAGATACATGGTCTACACATACTGAGACAGAGGGGGCGCTGTTTCACTGTCCAGACAGCATCAGATACATGGTCTACACATACTGAGACAGCATCAGATACATGGTCTACACATACTGAGACAGAGAGGTGCTGTTTCACTGTCCAGACAGCATCAGATACATGGTCTACACATACTGAGACAGCATCAGATACATGGTCAACACATACTGAGACAGCATCAGATACATGGTCTACACATACTGAGACAGCATCAGATACATGGTCTACACATACTGAGACAGCATCATGGTCTACACATACTGAGACAGCATCAGATACATGGTCTACACATACTGAGACAGCATCATGGTCTACACATACTGAGACAGCATCAGATACATGGTCTACACATACTGAGACAGCATCAGATACATGATCTACACATACTGAGACAGCATCAGATACATGATCTACACATACTGAGATAGCATCAGATACATGATCTACACATACTGACACAGAAGGGGCGCTGTTTCACTGTCCAGACAGCATCAGATACATGGTCTACACATACTGAGACAGCATCAGATACATGGTCTACACATACTGAGACAGCATCAGATACATGGTCTACACATACTGAGACAGAGGGGGCGCTGTTTCACTGTCCAGACAGCATCAGATACATGGTCTACACATACTGAGACAGCATCAGATACATGGTCTACACATACTGAGACAGCATCAGATACATGGTCTACACATACTGAGACAGAGGGGGCGCTGTTTCACTGTCCAGACAGCATCAGATACATGGTCTACACATACTGAGACAGCATCAGATACATGGTCTACACATACTGAGACAGCATCAGATACATGGTCTACACATACTGAGACAGAGAGGTGCTGTTTCACTGTCCAGACAGCATCAGATACATGGTCTACACATACTGAGACAGCATCAGATACATGGTCTACACATACTGAGACAGAGGGGGCGCTGTTTCACTGTCCAGACAGCATCAGATACATGGTCTACACATACTGAGACAGCATCAGATACATGGTCTACACATACTGAGACAGAGAGGTGCTGTTTCACTGTCCAGACAGCATCAGATACATGGTCTACACATACTGAGACAGCATCAGATACATGGTCAACACATACTGAGACAGCATCAGATACATGGTCTACACATACTGAGACAGCATCAGATACATGGTCTACACATACTGAGACAGCATCATGGTCTACACATACTGAGACAGCATCAGATACATGGTCTACACATACTGAGACAGCATCATGGTCTACACATACTGAGACAGCATCAGATACATGGTCTACACATACTGAGACAGCATCAGATACATGATCTACACATACTGAGACAGCATCAGATACATGATCTACACATACTGAGATAGCATCAGATACATGATCTACACATACTGACACAGAAGGGGCGCTGTTTCACTGTCCAGACAGCATCAGATACATGGTCTACACATACTGAGACAGCATCAGATACATGGTCTACACATACTGAGACAGCATCAGATACATGATCTACACATACTGAGACAGAAGGGGCGCTGTTTCACTGTCCAGACAGCATCAGATACATGATCTACACATACTGAGACAGAAGGGGCGCTGTTTCACTGTCCAGACAGCATCAGATACATGGTCTACACATACTGAGACAGCATCAGATACATGGTCTACACATACTGAGACAGAGAGGTGCTGTTTCACTGTCCAGACAGCATCAGATACATGGTCTACACATACTGAGACAGAGAGGTGCTGTTTCACTGTCCAGACAGCATCAGATACATGGTCTACACATACTGAGACAGCATCAGATACATGGTCTACACATACTGAGACAGCATCAGATACATGGTCTGCACATACTGAGACCGCATCAGATACATGGTCTACACATACTGAGACAGAGAGATGCTGTTTCACTGTCCAGACAGCATCAGATACATGGTCTACACATACTGAGACAGCATCAGATACATGGTCTACACATACTGAGACAGAGAGGATGCTGTTTCACTGTCCAGACAGCATCAGATACATGGTCTACACATACTGAGACAGCATCAGATACATGGTCTACACATACTGAGACAGCATCAGATACATGGTCTACACATACTGAGACAGCATCAGATACATGGTCTCCACATACTGAGACAGAGAGATGCTGTTTCGCTGTCCAGACAGCATAAGATACATGGTCTACACATACTGAGACAGCATCAGATACATGGTCTACACATACTGAGACAGCATCAGATACATGGTCTACACATACTGAGACAGCATCAGATACATGGTCTACACATACTGAGACAGCATCAGATACATGGTCTACACATACTGAGACAGAAGGGGCGCTGTTTCACTGTCCAGACAGCATCAGATACATGGTCTACACATACTGAGACAGCATCAGATACATGGTCTACACATACTGAGACAATATCAGATACATGGTCTACACATACTGAGACAGCATCAGATACATGGTCTACACATACTGAGACAGCATCATGGTCTACACATACTGAGACAGCATCAGATACATGGTCTACACATACTGAGACAGCATCAGATACATGGTCTACACATACCGAGACAGCATCAGATACATGGTCTACACATACTGAGACAGCATCAGATACATGGTCTACACATACTGAGACAGCATCAGATACATGGTCTACACATACTGAGACAGCATCAGATACATGGTCTACACATACCGAGACAGCATCAGATACATGGTCTACACATACTGAGACAGCATCAGATACATGGTCTACACATACTGAGACAGAGGGGGCGCTGTTTCACTGTCCAGACAGCATCAGATACATGGTCTACACATACTGAGACAGCATCAGATACATGGTCTACACATACTGAGACAGCATCAGATACATGGTCTACACATACTGAGACAGAGAGGTGCTGTTTCACTGTCCAGACAGCATCAGATACATGGTCTACACATACTGAGACAGCATCAGATACATGGTCTACACATACTGAGACAGAGGGGGCGCTGTTTCACTGTCCAGACAGCATCAGATACATGGTCTACACATACTGAGACAGCATCAGATACATGGTCTACACATACTGAGACAGAGAGGTGCTGTTTCACTGTCCAGACAGCATCAGATACATGGTCTACACATACTGAGACAGCATCAGATACATGGTCAACACATACTGAGACAGCATCAGATACATGGTCTACACATACTGAGACAGCATCAGATACATGGTCTACACATACTGAGACAGCATCATGGTCTACACATACTGAGACAGCATCAGATACATGGTCTACACATACTGAGACAGCATCATGGTCTACACATACTGAGACAGCATCAGATACATGGTCTACACATACTGAGACAGCATCAGATACATGGTCTACACATACCGAGACAGCATCAGATACATGGTCTACACATACTGAGACAGCATCAGATACATGGTCTACACATACTGAGACAGCATCAGATACATGGTCTACACATACTGAGACAGCATCAGATACATGGTCTACACATACCGAGACAGCATCAGATACATGGTCTACACATACTGAGACAGCATCAGATACATGGTCTACACATACTGAGACAGAGGGGGCGCTGTTTCACTGTCCAGACAGCATCAGATACATGGTCTACACATACTGAGACAGCATCAGATACATGGTCTACACATACTGAGACAGCATCAGATACATGGTCTACACATACTGAGACAGAGAGGTGCTGTTTCACTGTCCAGACAGCATCAGATACATGGTCTACACATACTGAGACAGCATCAGATACATGGTCTACACATACTGAGACAGAGGGGGCGCTGTTTCACTGTCCAGACAGCATCAGATACATGGTCTACACATACTGAGACAGCATCAGATACATGGTCTACACATACTGAGACAGAGAGGTGCTGTTTCACTGTCCAGACAGCATCAGATACATGGTCTACACATACTGAGACAGCATCAGATACATGGTCAACACATACTGAGACAGCATCAGATACATGGTCTACACATACTGAGACAGCATCAGATACATGGTCTACACATACTGAGACAGCATCATGGTCTACACATACTGAGACAGCATCAGATACATGGTCTACACATACTGAGACAGCATCATGGTCTACACATACTGAGACAGCATCAGATACATGGTCTACACATACTGAGACAGCATCAGATACATGATCTACACATACTGAGACAGCATCAGATACATGATCTACACATACTGAGATAGCATCAGATACATGATCTACACATACTGACACAGAAGGGGCGCTGTTTCACTGTCCAGACAGCATCAGATACATGGTCTACACATACTGAGACAGCATCAGATACATGGTCTACACATACTGAGACAGCATCAGATACATGATCTACACATACTGAGACAGAAGGGGCGCTGTTTCACTGTCCAGACAGCATCAGATACATGATCTACACATACTGAGACAGAAGGGGCGCTGTTTCACTGTCCAGACAGCATCAGATACATGGTCTACACATACTGAGACAGCATCAGATACATGGTCTACACATACTGAGACAGAGAGGTGCTGTTTCACTGTCCAGACAGCATCAGATACATGGTCTACACATACTGAGACAGAGAGGTGCTGTTTCACTGTCCAGACAGCATCAGATACATGGTCTACACATACTGAGACAGCATCAGATACATGGTCTACACATACTGAGACAGCATCAGATACATGGTCTGCACATACTGAGACCGCATCAGATACATGGTCTACACATACTGAGACAGAGAGATGCTGTTTCACTGTCCAGACAGCATCAGATACATGGTCTACACATACTGAGACAGCATCAGATACATGGTCTACACATACTGAGACAGAGAGGATGCTGTTTCACTGTCCAGACAGCATCAGATACATGGTCTACACATACTGAGACAGCATCAGATACATGGTCTACACATACTGAGACAGCATCAGATACATGGTCTACACATACTGAGACAGCATCAGATACATGGTCTCCACATACTGAGACAGAGAGATGCTGTTTCGCTGTCCAGACAGCATAAGATACATGGTCTACACATACTGAGACAGCATCAGATACATGGTCTACACATACTGAGACAGCATCAGATACATGGTCTACACATACTGAGACAGCATCAGATACATGGTCTACACATACTGAGACAGCATCAGATACATGGTCTACACATACTGAGACAGAAGGGGCGCTGTTTCACTGTCCAGACAGCATCAGATACATGGTCTACACATACTGAGACAGCATCAGATACATGGTCTACACATACTGAGACAATATCAGATACATGGTCTACACATACTGAGACAGCATCAGATACATGGTCTACACATACTGAGACAGCATCATGGTCTACACATACTGAGACAGCATCAGATACATGGTCTACACATACTGAGACAGCATCAGATACATGGTCTACACATACCGAGACAGCATCAGATACATGGTCTACACATACTGAGACAGCATCAGATACATGGTCTACACATACTGAGACAGCATCAGATACATGGTCTACACATACTGAGACAGCATCAGATACATGGTCTACACATACCGAGACAGCATCAGATACATGGTCTACACATACTGAGACAGCATCAGATACATGGTCTACACATACTGAGACAGAGGGGGCGCTGTTTCACTGTCCAGACAGCATCAGATACATGGTCTACACATACTGAGACAGCATCAGATACATGGTCTACACATACTGAGACAGCATCAGATACATGGTCTACACATACTGAGACAGCATCAGATACATGGTCTACACATACTGAGACAGAGAGGATGCTGTTTCAGTCGCTCGGTTGCTTTCAACCACTCAGATTGGCCTTTGCATGGGGGCATCCAAATCACTAAGACCGCCCCTGATTTAGTCATGAAGTTGATATCTGATGAATGAATTCAGGCTTAGGCTTAAGGGGGGGGGGGGGGGGGGGGGGGGGTAGGCTGCATTAAAGTGAATATGATGACATTCACTGCTGAGGCGATGTAATTCCAGGAGCCAATGGGATCAAAGGTGGAGAGGAGTGGAGCTGGACGGAGTGGAGGCACGCAGGATGAGTCAGTGTTGATTGTGTGTAAAACCTGCCATCTAGTGGACTAGTCTGGTAAGGGCAGTAATTTTCACACTTATTTCAGCTGTCGTTTTTTGAATAATGAGTTTACCGTTTGACGATATGATCTAAGACTATTTGGTGTTATAGTTACAGAGGGTTCAATGACATCACGAGATATCAGATATTAATTCAATAACAATGACTTCTTCTATCGAGATAACGGGTCAATGATCAGGTTTCTTGGTCTCAGCATGACCTTCCTGTTGAAATAAAGGTTTAAACAAAAATAATAAAACGACAAAATATATTATCAGTTACTGTAAAACAGATGATTGTTTTCAAGGACTGAACTAATCTAGTTAGACCTCTGGGCCCTTGGTTAATAGTAGTGCACTATGTTGAAGACAGGGTGTCATCTGGGACACACACATTCCTGGCAGTAGATCTGGGTCACATCTCTACATACTGTACCAGATGAGCAGCACAGCAGCACACAGCACCACAACACACAGCACCACACAGCACCACACAGCACACAGCACCACACAGCACACAGCACCACACCACACAGCACCACACCGCACCACACAGCACCACACCACGCAGCACCACACCACACCACACAGCACCACACCGCACTACACCACACAGCCCCACACCACACAGCAAAACACAGTACCACACAGCACCACACCACGCAGAACCAAAACCGCCATAAAAAAAGCCAGACTACGGTTTGTAACTGCACATGGGGACAAAGATTGTATTTTTTAGAGAAATGTCCTCTGGTCTGATGAAACAAAAATAGAACTGTTTGGCCATAATGACCATTGTTATGCTCGGAGGAAAAAGTGGGAGGCTTGCAAGCTGAAGAACACCATCCCAACCATGAAGCACGGGGGTGGCAGCATCATGTTGTGGCGGTGCTTTGCTGCAGGAGGGACTAGTGCACTTCACAAAATAGATGGCATCATGAGGAGAGAAAATGATGTGGATATATTGAAGCAACATCTCAGGACATCAGTCAGGAAGTTAAAGCTTGGTCACAAATGGGTCTTCCAAATGGACAACGACTCCAAGCATACTTCCAAAGTTGTCGCAAAATGGCTTAAGGACAACAAAGTCGAGGTATTGGAGTGGCCATCACAAAGCACTGACCTCAATCCTATAGAACATTTGTGGGCAGAACTGAAAAAGCATGTGCGATCAAGGAGGCCTACAAACCTGACTCAGTTACACCAGCTCTGTCAGGAGGAATGGGCCAAAATTCACCCAACTTATTGTGGGAAGCTTGTGGAAGGCTACCCGAAACGTTTGACCCAAGTTAAACCATTTAAAGGCGACGCTACCAAATACTAACTGAGTGTACTGTGGCAGGGGTTTGGTCAAGACTTTTACACGGATCAGACACGGACGGAGTAGGATTAGCTCGGTTTCAAGGGTGTTTATTTAAATAATGAATCAATAATAAATCAACAAGAAAAAGACAAGTCTCCCCTATGAGACCCTCTCCGGGACAAGTCTCCCCTATGAGACCCTCTCCGGGACAAGTCTCCCCTATGAGACCCCCTCCGGGACAAGTCTCCCCTATGAGACCCTCTCCGGGACAAGTCTCCCCTATGAGACCCCCTCCGGGACAAGTCTCCCCTATGAGACCCCCTCCGGGACAAGTCTCCCCTATGAGACCCCCTCCGGGACAAGTCTCCCCTATGAGACCCCCTCCGGGACAAGTCTCCCCTATGAGACCCTCTCCAGGACACCATACTTCTGGGCTCCGGTATCTGTAGCCTGACGGGCACAAAAACTGAACTCCCTCCTCGTACCTCTGCAAACGTCCTCAACTATACGGGAGTCCTTTCCTCCTCCAGTCTCTCTGGCAGCTGGTGAGCAATCAGCCCCAATTAGTCCTGGCATGGAGAGCCCGTCGAGACCTGGCACGTCCAGCAGAGGGAGCCATCGCCTCGTGATGAAGACTCCGTCTGTCAACAAGGCCTCGACGAGTCTCCCCCTGGTGGCCGACCAGCTGTACGCCACAGTACGTAAACTTCTGACCCACTGGGAATGTGATGAAAGAAATACAAGTTGAAATAAATCATTCTCTCTACTATTATTCCGACATTTCACATTCTTAAAATAAAGTGGTGATCCTAACTGACCTAAGACAGGGAATTTTTACTAGGATTAAATGTCAGGAATTGTGAAAAACAGAGTTTAAATGTATTTGGCTAAGGTGTATGTAAACATCAGACTTCAACTGTATATGCTGAGACCTATATGCTGTAGGAGAGACTGCCCACCCCTACAGTAGATTGTCTTATTGTCCTTATTGTCCTGTCCTGTTAGTGAGAGACTGTCCACTGTCCTGTTAGTGAGAGACTGTCCACTGTCCTGTTAGTGAGAGACTGTCCACTGTCCTGTTAGTGAGAGATTGTCCACTGTCCTGTTAGTGAGAGACTGTCTACTGTCCTGTTAGTGAGAGACTGTCCACTGTCCTGTTAGTGAGAGACTGTCTATTGTCCTGTTAGTGAGAGACTGTCCACTGTCCTGTTAGTGAGAGACTGTCTACTGTCCTGTTAGTAAGAGACTGTCCACTGTCCTGTTAGTGAGAGACTGTCCAACTGTCCTGTTAGTGAGAGACTGTCCACTGTCATGTTAGTGAGAGACTGTCCACTGTCCTGTTAGTGAGAGACTGTCCACTGTTCTGTTAGTGAGAGACTGTCCACTGTCCTGTTAGTGAGAGACTGTCCACTGTCCTGTTAGTGAGAGACTGTCCACCGTCCTGTTAGTGAGAGACTGTCCACTGTCCTGTTAGTGAGAGACTGTCCACTGTCCTGTTAGTGAGAGACTGTCCACTGTGCTGTTAGTGAGAGACTGTCCACTGTCCTGTTAGTGAGAGACTGTCCACTGTCCTGTTAGTAAGAGACTGTCCTGTTAGTGAGAGACTGTCCACTGTCCTGTTAGTGAGAGACTGTCCACTGTCCTGTTAGGGAGAGACTGTCCACTGTCCTGTTAGCGAGAGACTGTCCACTGTCCTGTTAGTGAGAGACTGTCCACTGTCCTGTTAGTGAGAGACTGTCCACCGTCCTGTTAGTGAGAGACTGTCCACTGTCCTGTTAGTGAGAGACTGTCCACTGTCCTGTTAGTGAGAGACTGTCCACTGTGCTGTTAGTGAGAGACTGTCCACTGTCCTGTTAGTGAGAGACTGTCCACTGTCCTGTTAGTAAGAGACTGTCCTGTTAGTGAGAGACTGTCCACTGTCCTGTTAGGGAGAGACTGTCCACTGCCCTGTTAGGGAGAGACTGTCCACTGTCCTGTTAGCGAGAGACTGTCCACTGTCATGTTAGTGAGAGACTGTCCACTGTCCTGTTAGTGAGAGACTGTCCACTGTCCTGTTAGTGAGAGACTGTCCACCGTCCTGTTAGTGAGAGACTGTCCACTGTCCTGTTAGTGAGAGACTGTCCACTGTCCTGTTAGTGAGAGACTGTCCACTGTGCTGTTAGTGAGAGACTGTCCACTGTCCTGTTAGTGAGAGACTGTCCACTGTCCTGTTAGTAAGAGACTGTCCTGTTAGTGAGAGACTGTCCACTGTCCTGTTAGGGAGAGACTGTCCACTGTCCTGTTAGGGAGAGACTGTCCACTGTCCTGTTAGCGAGAGACTGTCCACTGTCCTGTTAGTGAGAGACTGTCCACTGTCCTGTTAGTGAGAGACTGTCCACCGT
Source organism: Oncorhynchus mykiss (assembly GCF_057628025.1). Taxonomy (NCBI): domain Eukaryota; kingdom Metazoa; phylum Chordata; class Actinopteri; order Salmoniformes; family Salmonidae; genus Oncorhynchus; species Oncorhynchus mykiss. The sequence goes on from NC_143047.1 coordinate 50,030,454, forward strand.
CCTGTTAGTGAGATACTGTCCACTGTCCTGTTAGCGAGAGACTGTCCACTGTCCTGTTAGTGAGAGACTGTCCACTGTGCTGTTAGTGAGAGACTGTCCACTGTCCTGTTAGTGAGAGACTGTCCACTGTCCTGTTAGTAAGAGACTGTCCTGTTAGTGAGAGACTGTCCACTGTCCTGTTAGGGAGAGACTGTCCACTGTCCTGTTAGGGAGAGACTGTCCACTGTCCTGTTAGCGAGAGACTGTCCACTGTCCTGTTAGTGAGAGACTGTCCACTGTCCTGTTAGTGAGAGACTGTCCACCGTCCTGTTAGTGAGAGACTGTCCACTGTCCTGTTAGCGAGAGACTGTCCACTGTCCTGTTAGTGAGAGACTGTCCACTGTCCTGTTAGTGAGAGACTGTCCACCGTCCTGTTAGTGAGAGACTGTCCACTGTCCTGTTAGTGAGAGACTGTCCACTGTCCTGTTAGTGAGAGACTGTCCACTGTGCTGTTAGTGAGAGACTGTCCACTGTCCTGTTAGTGAGAGACTGTCCACTGTCCTGTTAGTAAGAGACTGTCCTGTTAGTGAGAGACTGTCCACTGTCCTGTTAGGGAGAGACTGTCCACTGTCCTGTTAGGGAGAGACTGTCCACTGTCCTGTTAGCGAGAGACTGTCCACTGTCCTGTTAGTGAGAGACTGTCCACTGTCCTGTTAGTGAGAGACTGTCCACTGTCCTGTTAGTGAGAGACTGTCCACTGTCCTGTTAGTGATAGACTGTCCACTGTCCTGTTAGTGAGAGACTGTCCACTGTCCTGTTAGTGAGAGACTGTCCACTGTCCTGTTAGTAAGAGACTGTCCTGTTAGTGAGAGACTGTCCACTGTCCTGTTAGTGATAGACTGTCCACTGTCCTGTTAGTGAGAGACTGTCCACCGGCCTGTTAGTGAGAGACTGTCCACTGTCCTGTTAGTGAGAGACTGTCCTGTTAGTGAGAGACTGTCCACTGTCCTGTTAGCGAGAGACTGTCCACCCCTACCGCAGGCACTGAGACAAATAACACATTGAGCGTTCTTCCCAAATGGCACCCTATCCCCTATGTAGTGCACTACTTTTTCACCAGGGCCCTGTAAAAGGTAGTGCAGTATATAAGGACTAGGGTGGCGTTTGGGGAGCAGACGCTGAATGTCCAGGCCTTCATATCTCATCATCATATGGAAACAATGGCTCTATTATCACGATGAGCATGAGGGAAGGTTGCTGTGTGTGTGTGTGTGTGTGTGTGTGTGTGTGTGTGTGTGTGTGTGTGTGTGTGTGTGTGTGTGTGTGTGTGTGTGTGTGTGTGTGTGTGTGTGTGTGTGTGTGTGTGTGTGCTGCAACAGCCTATTTGATCTCGATAGTGTTGTTGTGGGAGTTGTAACAGTCCTAAGTGATATACAGTGGATCCCCAAGTGGGTTGCATGGCAGGAGGCTGTGTGTGTGTGTGTGTGTGTGTGTGTGTGTGTGTGTGTGTGTGTGTGTGTGCGTGTGTGTGTGGTGGGGGCTATCTGGTCTTTGTCTCGATTCTCTCCTGCTCTCTCTCTTAGTGTACCTCGGCAACACGCGTCTGATGTCGAAACAAGCTGATGGTGTGATGTTGTGACAAGCCGTTTTGGGAGGTTTTTACGCTGCTAAAGTCAACTGGAACGTTATCAAACGTTGCTTCAGAACTGTGGGGTCAAACGTTGCTTCAGAACTGTGGGGTCAAACGACAAGTTTACTGGATAACGGCAAGTAACTAAGAAAGGCAAGATGACACTAACCAATAAAATAATCCTATATTTGTCCCTGGAGTGGTGTGCTTTCTGTCCTCGCCGTTAGAAACAGAAGATAGACTCCTGCCCTGTGGGCCGTTGTGTCCAGGACAATGCTCCTTACTCAACCGACAGAAGGTCAGCTTGGTGCAGGCCGAGAGGTTAGATAAATCTTGCCTTAGACAGGAGCCCTCACTCTGGGCCCTGTGGGCCGTTGTGGCCAGGACAAGGCTCCTTACTCAACCGACAGAAGGTCAGCCCGGTGCAGGCCGATAGGT